>NC_133622.1:174483581-174661081 GCF_048593235.1 Sminthopsis crassicaudata
AAAATCTTACAAAAATGAATTTTGAAAACTATGTTTCTATGCAATTGGAAAAATAAAATACTATTCAAAAATTAAAAATAGAAGAAAACATCTACAAAGAATACTGAGGATTACAAAATGCTATCCTGGATTCATTGAAAACAGGTAATTTCATTCCAGAATATCCTCATTACCTTAATGGCAGGATTACTAAATAGGTGTAGAGATTTTACCTTGATTTTTGCAAATTATTAATAAAGAATCTCCTATCAATATTGTAGATATCAATATGATGACATGGAATCACAACTGATCAGATACCTGAACTCAAAGAGTAGTTGTCACTGATGACGTGTCAATGTAAACAAGATATACAGTGAAATATCATAGGAATACTTACATACATGATTGGCCCTATGCTGCCTAATATTTTTCCTCAATGACTTGGATAATGTTATAGTACACATGCTCATCAAATTTTTAAATGACAGCAGGTAAGAGGTAAAGTTTTAACACTGCTTCAGATTCTGACTAATTGATTGACACTGATTAAATCATTTAGCCTCTGTGCCAGGTTCTTCATCTGTAAAATGGAGATGAAATGAAGATAAATGTAATACCTCCTATGGTTATTATAAGAACTTTATTATTATTATTATGAGGATTTGGTTATTATAAAGACTTTATCCTGATATCCTGGGAGGTTGGCAATACCTCCTCTCCCTCCCTTCCTTCCATCTTCCCTCTTTCCCTCCCTCCCTCTGTTCATCTCTTCTTCCCCCTCTCTCTCTTCTCTGTCTCTGTTTCTCTCTGACTTTCACACTATTACACACACAGACATACACACATATCATTTAAAGTGGTATATAAATGCTAGTCAAAACTGGGACAAATTGGATATAGAAAGCTATTGGAAGATTGTCATATTTCAAAGAATTTAGGTAGGATATAGCATTAGATTGCATGTGATAAGATAGAATTCAGTAAATACTGTATATTCTAGTGTTTGGGAATAAAAGAGGCATAGATAGACATCAGTTCTGAAAAAATCTAGAATCTTAAGAGATTAAGTTTCATATATATCAGAAGTATGACATGGCAACCCAAATAGCTAAATTTGATATTGAGCTACATTAAGTGGAGTATGAGTTCTAGAAATAAGAACATGATAGATTCAATGTTCTCTGCTTTTTTCAGACCTCATCTGAAGTATTCCATTTGCTTTTGGATGTCATGGCTTAATAAGAACATTGCTAAGATGGAATATGTCTAGAGCTGAGTTGGTGAAGGGCCTTGAATCCATGTCATATAAAGGTCAGTTGTAGGAACTTAGCATGGTTAACCTGGAGTAAAGAACAGTGTGTGTGTGTGTGTGTGTGTGTGTGTGTGTGTGTGTGTGTGTGTGTGTTGGGGGGAGAGACATGAGAGTTGTCTTCAAGTATTTCAAGGGCTGTTAAGTGAAGGAAGAATTAGATTTATTTTTTAGGGTCCCAGAGGGCAGAACCAGGAGCAAGAGATGTAAAACATAAGGATGCAAATTTATGCTTGATGAGAGGAAAAAAAATCCTAACAATGTGACCTTTCCAAAAGGGCAATTGGCTACCTAGAATAGCAATGAATTCCCATTTATTTCAGGCCCTTCAATTAAATACTAAAAGACCATTTTCTTAAAGCCATAAATCTCAGAAGATTGCTGTTTATCAAACCATGCAGTGTCCAGAGACACATAATAGATATAAATTTGGCCTTGGATTCAGAGAAATCTCTGTTTCTAACCTCTATCTGGCATGTTCTGTATGACCATGAGGTATCTATAGTGGGGATTCCTTTTTTGTATGAGTTAGGATAAATGTTGCTGGTTCTCTTCCAAATTTCAAATTCTATGATTCTGTGCCTCAGGATTGGAGGAGTGGCATCCTTCATTTTTAAGGCATTCAGATGTCTCAATGCAAAGTTTTGGCTTATTTCAATTTTGGAGAAATTAAACAATAGTTTTGTTTATGTAATGGCTCATTTGCTTTTCCAGATGTGTCTTTCGAGGGCCAAGCAGCTGTTGGATACAAATCTTTAAAATCTCTGTTTTTTGTCCTAAAGGCAAGAGTGTAAGAATGTTTATAGGATGACAGGCAGATGTAAAGCTGATGTAAAACTAAATGCAGTATGCAAAAGCTTTACTTTTCTGTGTTCAAATCTGGCTTCAAATTCTTATTAGCTCTGCGACCCTTTGCAAGCCACTTAATCCTGTTTGCCTCAGCTTCCTCACCTGTAAAATAAGCTGGAGAAGGAAGTATGTCATTTCCTTCTCCAAATGACATACTACTCCAATATCTGTGCCAAGAAAACACCAAAATTAGAGAAATTTGGACATGACTAGCATGACTGAACAACCACTGAAAAGTGATCTTTTTAAAAAATGATAAGATTTTTATCTTTAACTGTGATACACATAGTTTTGTAATTCTTTGACATACTAATTTTCAATCCTATCATCAACTTTGTTCAATGTCAAATCATCTTGGAGAAAATGAGGATAAAACAATTTATCCTAACTAGCAATGTGATATAGTGGAATTGTTCTGAGAACAGAAGACATGAGTTCAAATATATATTATATACTGGTTGTATGGTTCTGAACAAGACATTTTTACTCTCAGTGATCTGGGACAACTCTTAAATACTATAAGTAACAGAGAAAATTCTGATCTGTATTGCATCAATATAGAGAATTTCTTACATTAATGTAATGACAGGTACAATCTCTATTCCTTCTCAATTGGATTCTATCTTGTGTGCAAATTTACAATGGTTTTCATATTCTCCTTCAAGGTTCCCAGATTTGTTGTTGTTCAGTCATTTTCAGTCATGTCTGGTTCTTTATAATCCCATTTGGGGTTTTCTCAGCAAAGATATTGGAGTAGTTTGCTATTTCCTTCTCTAGCTTATCTAAAAGATGAGGAAACTGAAGCAATGTTTAAGTGAGTTGTCCAGGATCACAAAGCTAGTGACTGAATCCAGACATGAACCCAGGTCTTCCTCACTCCAGACCTAGTGCTCTATCCATTGTGCCAGATAGTTGCCCTATAAATCTCAAAAGTCTGCTGTTTATCAATCCAAGTGTGTATGCTGAGGCAGCAGGGAACAGTGAATAGAAGTTTGGCCTTAGATTCCCTCTTTGTTCCTTCTCATTCACCCCATGCTCCCTTGCCAAAAAAAGAAGAGGTAGGTATGCAATGAAAGAGATATTATAATTTCAATGGGCTGGATAAATATAATTTAATGGCAGTTTTTTTAAACACTGCTTTGTCACTCACAAGTTGGATTCTAACCTTTATGAAATAGAGAAATGTTTCAGTCATGCTCTTAATTTAAATTTACTTCTTTATAAAAACTTGAAATAAAACTTAAGTTCTTCAAGCATTAGGTTGAAAGCATTGAAAGCAATGAGTGAGTCAGACTGTATTTCCCAACAATCATCTAAACAATTCCTCTTTCCCTTCCCAAATAATCACATAGTTTCTCAAACACGTGTTTATGTGTAATGTAATAAATAAAATTAACTTTTTATTGGATGAGGAAATTTACTGAAATTTAGAGAAAAAAGAGATGCTCAAGATGTCCTCTGTTCTCTACTGAAAAATACACTAAGATGATGTCCCATTCAGCCAAGCTTGGGATAAAAGTCTTCCTCATCTAAAATCTAGCTAGATATACAGATGGTGCCAATAAAATATTTAAAATAATCTTAATGTTTACTTTTTAATGTTTTTCTTTCTAAATTAAGAAAAGCTAAAAATCCTGGACTGAGAGGTAGTATAACACAATGAATAGAGAGCTGGCCTTAATGTCAGAGACACCTGAATTCAAGTCCTGATGCTGATGTCTACTGCCTATTTGATTCTGGGCACAGGTAACTGTCTGCAGATTATAAACTGCAAAAGCAGTACTGTATGGTTTGAGGAGATTCTGTTCATTGCAGTTCCATATAACAATAAAAAGGAAGCTAGATGGTGGAACAAGAAATAGAGCACTGGTCCTAGAATCAAGTAGACCTGAATACACTTGCTAGGTGTATAACTCTTGTCAATTAACTTAACCCTGTTTTCCTCAGTTTCTTTATCTGTAAAATGAGCTGGAAAAGAAAATGGCAAACAACTCCAGTATCTTTGCCAAAATAAGCCTCAGATGGGATCATGAAGAGTCATATATGATTGAAACAGCTGAAGAACAGCAGTAACAACATAACAATAAAATTACAGGCATGATTCCCAAATGTCCAAGGCTTAGGATGATCCCACTATTCTCATCCTGTACTCAGACCACATCCAGAGTATTATATTTAATTCTAAAAATGATTAATCTGCAGAAGGGAAGGTATAAGGAAACCACAATAGATACCTTTTAGCAGTCTGGTGGAAGAGAAGTGAAACTTTTTCTGTTTGGCTTCAGAGGTCAGAAACAGAAGCAATGATGGAAGAGGCAAAGAGACATTTAGATTTTGGGATTTCTTTAGACATCAAATATTTAGAACTACCAAAGGGGAATGGCTTGGCTTGAGAAGTGTTATGCTCTATGTATTGCCAAAAAAAATTATAAATATAAAATTAAAAAAAAAATTAAAAAAATATCTTCCCATCAAAAAAAAAAAAAAAGATAGAGAAGTGTTATGCTCTCCTCACTTTGGAGATCTTGACAGAAAAAGTACAGATGATCTACTGTCTGGGATACTCTCTCTCTCTCTCTCTCTCTCTCTCTCTCTCTCTCTCTCTCTCTCTCTCTCCTCTCTCGTTTTTCTCTCTCACTTTCTATCTCTTTCTTTGTCTCTGTCTCTCTATCTCTGTCCTTCTGTTTCTGTGTCTCTCTCTGTCTCTGTCTCTCTGTTTCCTTCTTTGTTTGGTTCTAATATTGAATGTTACCTCTAAGACATGATGGGTATCTTTGAACTACAAAGCCTTCATATCATCCTTGGGTATCTTTAAGAGGGGCATCAAGTAGGAATTTCTTTACTAGATTTATACTTGATGTAAATGCTTGTACCCACCTCCTACTCAAGTTCTATCTTATGTGACATCACAAGTACCTGAGCCAAGCCAGGAAGTTGTCAGCCAGTTCTTTCCTAGAAGTAATGACCCTTGGAAATAAAAAGGTAAAAGCTGATGCTAGTGTGACTATTATCATAGCCTCAAATATTTTGCATAAACTTATATATACATATATATATATGTGTGTGTGTGTGTATGTACACACATACATTTGCACAGTGCTCACACTCACACTCACACACACACATAGACACACTCACACACATACATTTGCACAGTGCTCACACTCACTCACACACACACACAGACACACACACACACACACACACACACACACACACACACACACACACACTGAGAAAAGGTGACGCTTAAAGCATTCTGTGCCCATTAGGTCAGAACCAAAGCCAATGGAACTAGCCACATTATCTTTCATTGACAAAATTTTCATTTTAGGTCAATGTAGTAACCCTATCTTTTGCTTTATTAGTGGGCTTCTGGATTCTTTTGCTTCTTAATGTCTCCAGAGACAGGAAATTGTGTGGCCACTGTACATGAAAAAATAATGGAAAAAACAAACTAACCCAAGTCTGGGAAACCACAACAAGAAATGTTTGAATTGAGATGAAATCTGTTTCTATTTATCTCACCATTTGTATCCATTATTTAGAGTTATTTCAGATTCATGGATCTGGGTTCTTCTCTTCAGTAGGTTTCAGCTGTAAAGATCTATTATATTTGGTTTGCTCAGTTAAGGGGACATGACTTGGCACTAGATTGTTGTTATACTGTGGGTATATTTCTTTGGAAATTCTGTTAGAAATAATTTCTAGTTTGTGGAGATTGGGTTTATGACAATGACAAATTGATTATGTTACTTCACACAATTCAGTTCTATTTAATAAACTCTTATGAAGTATCTATGAAAGGCACTAAGTAAGATGCAGTATTCACTAAGCCATAGGAAGTCAAAAATTTGAAGGAAGAGACTTTGGAGATAATATGTTTCAGATCATTTTGTACATGAGAAAATGAAAGCCCAACTAAGGGAAGTCATTTGCCCAAAGAAGCACTGTGAAACTCCCCTTACTTACCCCCGAGTCAAATCCTTGTCTTCTGACACCAAATTTCAAGATTTTTATGCTTTCCCAAAGGTTTGGAATTGGGGTCATGGGATTAAATTTGAAAGAATTCTTAGAAGTTGCCCCACTCCCACATACTCCCAAAAACACATAAACATTTTATATATGAAGAAATTGAAGTCAGGAAAAGTTATGCAATTTGACCAAGATAACATTGGTAGTAAATGAGAGAACAATTATCTTTAAAAAGTGAGATATTTATAAAACATTTTGCAAACCTCAAAGTGTTAGCTATTTTTATAATTGTTGCATTGAATAGATCATTGGCTCTGAAATCAGAAAGATCTGAATTCAGTTCTAGCCTCAAACACATACTAGCTTTATAGAAACTGAGAAAAATCACTTAAAATCTCTCTGCCTCAATAAAATGGGGATTATAATTGCACCTACCTCTTAGGGATGTTTTGAGATTAAAATGAGATAATATTTATAATGAACTTTGCAAAACTTCAAAACTTACATAAAGGCCAGTTTAAATGGTATTATTATTAATAGCCATTATCATGAATCATTATTAGCACTACTAGTATATCCAGATATTCTCTGGTTCCATGTTTGATACACTTTTTCTTGAACCATTTTGTCTCACTAATTACTCTCATGTTCTACAAGCATTTCATCTTAAAAATTGGTATCTTTCTGATTACAAATTAACTACTCTATTTTTTTTTCTTTTAAAAAGAGGCAATAGCAACTTGCTACAAAATGTATGAAGTCATAATTGTGAAACGATACCTTTGGTGGCATTTCTAAAATCAATCACCGATACATAGTTTCATAGTTCTGTTCAAAATTCTATGAAAGCCCTACATATGGAGCAAAAGTCATAGATATGTCTGAGGGAACCAAAATCACAAGCAAGTAGAAAAAAATACCCTTATTTACTTTACTTTTGCCACTTATTCACATTTTTGTAGGTTCTGCATGGGATCTGACAATAGTGGGCACAGAAGTTCCCTCATGGTTCAAAGGCCAATGAAAAGGATTTGCCTTTTTTCTTTGTCTTTGGTCATGAGCAAAAGAGATATGATAAATTTAAATTTAGAGAATATGGACTACAGTTCTACCTCTACTCTATATTATTGGGGTAATCTTAGAGGAGTCAGTGTATTTCTCTGAACTCATTTGTGGGTAGCTTACAATGTCCTATGATTCATACTTCAGAATTAGGATTGCTCCCACTTACAAATTCTAATAGAGGCTCTGTTTCTTGATAAGATGGACTTCTAGCAAAATAATAACCATAAGAGATCCAACCAAGTGATTATGTCAGCTTTAGCATTCATATGTTCAGAGTTTCTAATGAAAGAGGTCTTATAGTCTTAGGGTAGAAAAAACCTTCATAGTCATGTCATTCAGATCATATGGAATGGGAGTTTAGATGAGTACATCTTCATTGTACATAATCTAGTGACAAGGAAGGGACATATGCTTTGACTCAGTGCTCAAGTTCAAGGACTTGGACTTTGGAGTATCAGTTCAATGTGGATTTTTAATTTGTGATGATGGAGACCATCACAGGGTTTGCATAGATAGAAGCTTCCAGTTGGATCCTTAATGCTTGTGATGAGAAGAGCTTCTGTCAAGTAGTACTAGGCACTGAAATTGGGAGTCACAAGGAGATTTAAAAAAAAAAAGGAAATAACAGTGCCTTTATCTTTTTCTTCCTCCCTTTCAAATAAAATTCTAATAATGGTCTTTTGGATTTCTAATGGGAATAGACAGGGAATTTCTCTTCCCCTTTATCTCAGCCTTCCCAGAAATAACTGATGGCTACATGAACATTGTAGTGAGTATATGTGCTGCCTGGGTGCTCCAGGGTCTAGATCAAGAATCTGACTGATTTTTTCTGCTTTATATTTTTACCCTGAACAGCAGAAGTTGCTAAATAGTTGATTTAGTAGATAAATGTTTCCAATCTTGGTAACTGCCTTATGAGTTCAACAGGTTCTGTGTCCTTGAGAAGTCCAGAGCTAAAGTTATATCATTTTCAGAGGTAATCATCACCATCAGGAAAATGAGTCACCCAATTTTGTCTGACCAGAAGATAATGCACTTTGAGAGAATTGTTCAGAGAACACAGACCAAGGTGAAAAGAAAATTTGTTTAGCAATTTCATAAATCTCCCATGAGTCCTGAACTCCTCAGAGAGCATAAGGGAAATTATGAGCTGCTTGTGTGTTCTGTATCTGTTGATGTGATCCTGTGAGTCCTTTGAATCCTTAAGATTTCTGAGGAGTTGTTTTAATTCTGGGGAAATATATTAAGAGTTCTGTATTATAGTTTATATATATATATTGCTGAGTCTTTTTGTGTTTTTTTGGTAGGAGATAAATAACTTTCTTATACATGACAATTATTTCTTTGTACTATATGTTGAGTAACATTTCTAGAGGAGTTTCTGTTGATTCCTTTTGAGAAAACTTTAGCCTTGAAGAAGACAGGAAGGAAGAAAGGAAGAAAGGAAGGAAGGAAGGAAGGAAGGAAGGAAGGAAGGAAGGAAGGAAGGAAGGAAGGAAGGAAGGAAGGAAGGAAGGAAGGAAAGGAAGGAAGGAAGGAAGGAAGGAAGGAAGGAAGGAAGGAAGGAAGGAAGGAAGGAAGGAAGGAAGGAAGGAAGGAAGGAAGGAGGGAGGGAGGGAGTGAAGAGGTGCATTGCCCAACTAACCAATTCATTTAGGTCCTCTGTAGGACAGCTTTACTCACCAAAGAAAAAAAATCATGGAGATCATCCAATGCTTAAATACCTTTGTAAAAGTGTGTGGCCCTAAGAGGCAAAAAGCAATCATAGAGGGGGTAGACATATTAATGAGGAGGTGTACTGAAAGCCTTCAGTTCCTCTTGCTGAGACCTTGATTTTATCAAGAGATTTAACTGCCTCCAAATATCTGTACAAAAAAAAATCATTTTTACCTAGGCCATTTAAGCTGAACAATGATGGGGTTACATGGTTTTAAATCTAATTTGAGGCTTTGGGGGGATTATTCAACTAGATTAGATTCTCTTTATACTTTAATCAGACATGACTTGTCCCAGCTGTCATCTAAAACATAGGGGTTAAGCCAATTTCATACTCCACAAGATTACAAAGTTAGACTAATCTCATTGTCAGCCCTGCACTTCCAAAGATTGGCTAAATGATCTATAAGGGCTGGGTAGCCTTTGAATGAGAAAGTAAAAAAAAAAAAGAAGAAAATCCTCAATAATTGGTTATTAATAGAGAAATAACAATTTCTCTCATGATGTAGGGAGGGCTCAGGTCTCCTCTTGTATTGTATTTTACTGGAATGCTATTACACTGGAAAATGGCAAAATCAGAAAATAAGAATAAAGTCAATTTTTATCTTTTGACAACACTTTGAATTATACCTCTTCCATCATAAACAATTTTAAAAAGTGTGTTTACCACATGTTTATCAACTAGTTATCAAATATAGGTGAGAATTTCATTAGCAAATGCATTTTGGACATAATCATAAGACTTGTTCTTTGGCAAGTCACCTCTCTATACTCCCTTATTATTGTAAGTTGGTAGAGGGATTCTTTTTTTTTTTATACTAAAGTCCAAGATTTATACTTATCCTTTATTAATTTCACCTTATAAGACTTAGCCCAATGCTTGTCAGTATCTTTTTAGATCTCATCTTTCATCTAATCTATAAGCTATCCCTCTCAGCTTTGTGCCATCTGGAAATTTAAAGAATATGCTATCTACGTATTGATCCAAACCATTAATAAATATTGAACAGCACAGGGACAAATTCATATTTCTGGGTTACTGGAGACCCCTTGGCACCCTGGTATTGCTCCAGAAAAAAACTCCTTTCTGATTCCTATCCCACCAGTTCTTAATCCATCTGATTGTATGATTCTAGTCCAACTTTTTTGTTTCTCCACAAAAATGTATGAGATGCTTCTGAAAATCTAAGTGAGCAACAGCCACAATATTTCTCTAACTTACTAATATAATAATCTTGTCAAAAACGAAAATAAAGATAATCTGCTATAAACATTTCCTAATAGTCTTGATAATCCTAATCATTTTATGTTCACCAATTGTATATATATTGATTCCTTTTAGAAGTTTTACAAGAGCTAAAAATAAAATTCATTGGCATTCAGTTTGCAGAATATTTCCTTTCTTTTATTTATTTTTTAAAAATTTGCCAAAGTTTGCCCTCTGACAAACTTGTAATTTCCCTTTTCTCATTACTGAATATTATTGATAGTAGCTCAACAATCACTTCCTGAGGATGTAGATCATCTTGGGCATGGGGGTTTGAAATAATCAAGAGCAATGAAGTATTCTTTTATTTTTTTTTCACTTATCTAGAGGACTGACTCCCTGTTAGTCATTTTTGCCCTTTTATTTCCAGTGTGAAACTCATTTTTGTTGTCAGAGAAATAAGCAAAGTAAGTATTCAGCAGTCCTGCCTCCTCTGTGTTGACATCATCCCATTCATCCCAAACATTTGATTTTTTCTTTGCTTCTCCTTTTGAACCCCCTATAATTTTTAAAATCTGTCTCTCTGTCTGTCTCTGTGTGTGCGCGCGCGCGCGCGCGCGTGTGTGTGTGTGTGTGTGTGTGTGTGTGTGTGTGTGTGTGTGTATGTGTCTGTTTCTCTCATCCTTAGTTTCTACCATCAGTTTTGGTTCATTCTGAGATTCAGCATCCCTGATGCTATTTTTAGAAGACCAAGTCACATTTAAATTCTATCCATAGTCATCTGATCTTGCTGTGTTTTTTATTTTGAATTGAAGTTGATGGGTGAGTTCCTTGTATATACACAAGTCTTCTAGACAAAATCCATTTTTCCTCTTGCAAATTGAAAATTGATTTTAATGTTATTTTGCTAAAACTTAATCAAGCCAGACTGAATATTTTTCCCCTGCTGAGGCTGGGGTTAAGTGACTTGCCCAGGGTCACACAGCTAGGAAGTGTTAAGTGTCTGAGACCAGATTTGAATTCCAGTCCTCCTGAATTCAAGGCTGGTGCTCTATCCACTGCACCACCTAGCTGCCCCCTAAATAGTTTTCTTTTGAGATTCCTTCCCTTTATAAATTTCACCTACTATCCACAACTCAGAGAAATTTGGCTAAAGGGCAAGCTGTGTTTTGTAATTACCTCTACCTTTAAAACCACTTCCCAGATAAATTTAATTTTATCATCCACTTTCCAGAGAAATTTTATTAGTCTAATAGGCCAAATCTCATTAATTAAATATTAAGCTAGTATTTAGCTATTGTTAACAATAGTTATTAACTGTTGTAACAACTCCCATCACCTGGGAACTTTTGTCTTGTGATTGTGAAATCACAATCACATGTCTTGGCTATAGATAAGAGTTTCAAAAAGAGTGGTCCAAAAGATGTATTCTCAATTCTGTCATCCATAGCCAATTAGAAAAAGATATACTAATATTGGCCAAATCTTGTTCTATCGTCTTGCTAATTGTTATAAAAGATCCTGGTGATCCTCAGTCAAGGTCTTTGACCATGGAGGAAGACTATTGATCCAATTTGTTGGTTACTGTTAGTCTAATACATTTGTCATGCTTGGAACTTTGCTCTTGGTTTGCCTTAATTTTCAAAAACAACACTATGCATTACAATTGTTTTGCTCTTCAGAAAGTCTTCAGAATTGCATTCTTAAGAGTCTCCCATCCATGCTGGTCTAATGTTTTATGTAGAATTTTAGCACATGAGTGCTTACCTAATTTTCCTCTGAAGATTTTTAATCTAATTTTCTGAAAGCTAGGGTATGTGTCAGACTATACCTAAAATTCTTTTTCTTCTGTCAAACTCTAGAAATGAGCGTAACTTTCCCTCAAAGTTCTAATTATTTACACATCAGCAACCAATTCCTTTTTGTTAATGAGAATAAAATAAAAAAAATTTGCTTTTATTGATTCCTACACTTTTTAAAGGATGAAATTATTGTTAAAGCAAATCAAGAAGTTATCAGTTGCAATGCTTTTTGGCAGAAAGAGAATTCTAGCTAGCAGATATCTAAATAATTGAAGTCTTGTATCACTACATTATCATGCTTCTATGCCAGGCAGATGATCTGTTTTCTAAAATCTCTTCATCTATTTCCTCTTTCTGCCTAGATGGTCTGTAGCAGTGTGCTATTAAACATTTAAGAACCAGCTGGAGGGGAGGGGAGATGGAAAAGGGTAAAGTACACACTTTTAAGTTTAATCTCCATTATTAATATTTTCCTTCTCTTGATTATCTAGACAATAAGCAATTGTAGCAATTGTCCATTTCTGAAATGTAAATGTTCACATTGAAAATTTAAGTTAGCTCTCAGAAGCTGGTTTAAGCTGGCTCCCAGCAACCTATGAATATGCTAAATGACAAGATAATTGTTTCTCTTTCCTTTAACCTGCACTAAAGTATTCTCCATCCTATTCCCTTCTTCTGAATCTTAGATTTCCTCATAAGTATACTTTCTTATTATGCAATGAAACTTTTACCTACTTTGACCCCAACCCAATTTTATCTAACTTGTTTCTTTTGGGAAAAAAGTATGCCTAGAAATTGGAAAGTGAGCAGATGCCCATCAAGTGAAGAATGGCCGAAAAAGTTATGGTATATGAATGTAATGGAATATTATTGTTCTGTAAGAAACAATCAGCAGGATGATTTTAGAGTGGCCTGGAGAGACTTACGTGAACTGATGCTAAGTGAAATGAGCAGAACCAGGAGGTCATTGTACATGGCAACAATAAGATTGTTCAGTTCTGATGAATGTGGCTCTCTTCAACAATGAGATGATTCAGAACAGTTCCAATGATCTTGTGATAAACAGAGCCACCTACACCTAGAGAGAGGACTTTGGGAACTGATTGTGGTTCACAACATAGCATTGTCACTCATTTTGTTGTTCGTTTGTTTGTATTTTATTTTCTTTCTGGTTTGAGTTTTCTTGTACAGCAAGATAATTGTATAAATATCTACATGCATATATTGGATTTTACATATATTTCTACCATGTTTAACATATATTGGACTATTTGCTATTTGTGGGGGAAGAGGGGAAAAATTGGAACACAAGGTTTTGCAAAGGTTAATGTTGAAGAGTTATCCATTCATGTTTTGAAAATTAAAAAGCTTTAATAAAAAATGTATGCCTATCCATAATTTATCATGTGATTCATTACACAAAGAAACAGTGATAACCCTGAAGTCAAATATGTCTTCTTACATTAGGATTCAGTTCTCCTTTCCCAAAAGTTATGAATCGTGTGCAATGGATCCACAGTATGTCTCCACCTCCGTTGCAGTACTTCAAAATTCTCACATGGACATATGGCTATCCAGTTCACTCATTCTAATCTATTTCTGCTGTGAAAAGTTTCCAAGAAAGGGATAGTAAAGAGCAATAGACCCTTCTGAGGGGCTTTATCTTTCAAACTCTTATAACAATCTTGAACAGTAATAATAGTCTTTATTCAATCAATCAGGATTTAGCAGACAGAAAGACATCTTGCCACCAATCTGCTCCTGTTGCTGGTTTCTTCAAACAACTTTAACTAGAAAGCTATTTTCTGATCACCTGCTAAGTCTTCCTCTCCTGAGGATCTTTCAATCTCTTCACTACCCAACTCAATGACTCCTAGAACTGAGCATCTCTCCTTTCACTTATGAAGGAACTCAATAAAGTTATCTTATGAAATCAATCATACTTATTTAAACATCCCTTTATCCCAAAATAATTTGTGATGTCTTACTTTTTAAAAACCTCTCATGTCTTAAGCAGTAACATTTAAATGAACTAAGGGTCCATTATGTCCTGTTGCTCTAAGCTCCCATCATATGTTGTACCATTTCTGCCCTTTCCCAGTATCAAATAACTCCATAAAAATGGCCAGTACTTTAAAGGGATAATTCCTACATGTTTATTATATCCATTTTAATAATGTCTCTTTTCTTGTATTTTGTCTCCTAAGAATTTCTAAGTATCTCAATAACGATCATTTTTTCATGTTCATGTTAACTATTCATTATATCTAGCTTCTTGCTCCTGTATTCTGTTAAATTTAGAGCCTTTTAAATTAGATTTGCAAGACTCCTAACATATATTTTAAGTGACATTTTAAAAGTGTACTTCATATCTAACCTGTAATCAACTTTCAAGTATTAGCTGTACTTTTAGGTTTCTTTTGTCATTCAAACTCGCAGGAATCACGGAAAATGGAACATTCAATGAACTTGAAGCTTTTCAGGACTTTCTATCAACCTAATCTGAACTTAAGAGAAAATTTAACATGCAAGAGCCAATATCAAGAGTGATTTTAAGGAACTCAACATTGACAAACTATTTAAACATGGATAAATTGTTTCTTTTTTGGTGAGAAATGTATGCTTTATGTTTAAGATTTATATCAATAATAGGGTAAGCTCAAAAGAAAAGTTGGCAAAGTAAAGGTAAAAATTGTAATCATGCTATACAAATGAAGTGAAGAGGAAGAATAGACATAAAGGTATTAGAGGAGAGAGCAGGGCTTGTAGTTCTGAAAACCTACTCACATCATGGATTAGTTCAATAAGCAACATTACATATATACCATGAAGGATACAGTACCCTCCAAAATCTATAAAGAAATAAGGAGAGTGGGATGGATAGATGTGGAAGCAAAGAGTGAGGGAAGAAGACAAGAAAGGGATCCTTGAATGGGGTGAGGTAATAGTAAGCCGGAGCAGAATTTAATGAGTCAGCAGGGATAGGAAAGACATATGTGTATGTAGGGTGTGTGTGTGTGTGAGAGGGTGTATATGTATGTATATATGTACATATGTATACATAAATCTATCTTGTATTAAGTGTAGCTTACTTGGAGTGGGGGATGAAAGGGAGATATGTGTGGGTTTGTTTGTATGTGTCTCTCTGTGTATGTATATATCTACATATGCATATATTCTTTTTAACTATAATCTGCTTGGGTCTAATGGGGGAGATGAAAGGGGGAAAAAGAATAAAGTAAAAAAGGTGTGCAACAAAGAACAAAAGAACAATTTGCAAGGAAGTAAGAAAAGATGGACACTCATGAATAAAATTTCTTATACTAATATATATGTATATATATACATAATTTTTTCTTAAATTGATATTTGTTATATATTTTGACTTTTTTTGAAGGATCAATAGGTACTTCAAATAGGTAGCATCCAACTCTTTTTATCTTCAGCAAAAGCCTTTAAAAGAGTATTGCACAGAGGAGAAAGGGAGTGAAAAAGATTGCTATTCAACTTTTAAAAATAGATTAAAGGCTCTTGACTACTTAAAAAAATCTTCCCTTCCCATACTCCTTTCATTGATATTGTATTGTATGGCTTGTATTGCAATTAAGAAGATCACAGCTTGAAAAGTAAAAGGTTGTTTTCTTTTAGTTCTTTCATTTCATCCTCTAGAAGGACATCAATCTATACATAAAATCATTCATCTGGGGCAAAAATATCAACTGATACAACTGATACAAATCAGAGAGAGAAGGACCTGCTGAGGCTAATTACTTAATAGATTAATAAACTGAATTTGGGAGAAGTAAAGAAATTTACATACAAGTAATACACAAAAAGAAGACTTTGGAGGTAGGATTTGAACCCAGATCATTTGATCCCATAGTCACTTCAATGTTAATATTTTCAATATTGCTGTACAAATAAATCACTTGTTATCAACTTAAACAATATTTTTAAAAGAATTCAATAGTATTTATTACTAATAATATATTTTAATAGTATTTATTACATTACATGTAAAGATATTCATTCAATCAATCATTAACATTCATTTTTGTAAGATTTTGAGCTTCAATTTTTTTTCTCCCTCTCTTTCTTATCACCCCCTTTCCCAAGACAATAAGCAATCTGATATAGGTTATACATGCACATCATTTTAAATACATTTCTACATTAGCCATGTTGTAAAAGAAAAATCAGAAAAAAAGGGGAAAACCATGAGGAAAAAAAGCAAATTAAAAAATGTCTGCTTTGATCTACAATTAATCTCCACAGTTCTCTCTCTGGAAGCAGATGTTTGTCTATTAGAATTTCTGTGAATCACTGCATTGTTGAGAAAAGCAAAATCTATCTCAGGTTATCATCACATAATTTCTTGTTACTATGTACAATATTCTCTTGGTTCTGCTCGATTCACTCAACATTAATTCATGTAAGTTTTTCCAGGTTTTTCTGAAATCAGCCTGCTTGCTCATCATTTCTTATAGAACAATAATATTCCATTACATTCAAATACACTAGCTCATTCAACTATTCTCCAAATGATGGGCATCCTCAATTTTCAATTCCTTCTCACCACAAAAAGAGCTGCTACAAACATTTTAAGTAATACTTTTATAGCCAATTTTTGCTATTAAAAATTCGGCAATCCTATTTAAGTTCTTTATCTCAGTCTCAATGACAAACTCAGAATAATACTTTGCTTCCTCTTTCCACTTGAACCAACATCTCGTCCCCATCTTGCTTTATCCACCAATCCACTATCTCAATATGCTTTATCCTCCAGTTGTTTAACTTACTTATTTTGGGTTGGCTTGCCAAAATACCTTCTTATTTTCTTTCTTAATCTTTTTCATCAGATTCTATTTCCTATTCATACTTGAATGTACATAATTTGAATGTACATAATCTCCTTTAATCCTTTTTCTGTCCTCTTAATTGTCTTTGATCCTACTCCTTTTACATGGATATGGAATCTAGACCAACAATTTCTGAGATAGTTTTTTTTCAAATTTCCCTCAATTTATTTCAGATTTAGCTATATCCCCTCCCCAATCCCAAAACAACATTCTATCTTGCTCAAATACTATTTTCTCTTCATGTTCCTCCCAGAGTAGAAGCCAGAAGTAGAATCTCTTCCATCTCTCAATGTGCTGGCAGTTATTTCATAACTGGCTCTCCTCTCCCAAAAAGTACATGGGTTATATTTTGAAGTTTAATTCACAAACATTAATATCTTCTTCACCACTTTCTTAATTCAAAGCAATGAATTAAACAATGAATCAAGTCCTGTTTCACAGAATCTGCCAATTTCTGAGATAAAATTAATCACATTGAAAATTTAATGATTCTCACTTTGTATAGGCATAAAACAGCCTTTTATGTTCTGGAAAGATTCAATAGCTGAAAATTTCTATTTCTCAGAGACAGGGCTAGCTATTAGAAAGTGAAAAATAAAACTTTTAAGCTATCTCTAGTATGCTTGCTCAAGGCCCCTCCCCCACCTCATGTGTGTGTGTGTGTGTGTGTGTGTGTGTGTGTGTGTGTTTGTCCTCATGCACCCACACAATTATACTAGTACAATGCAATAGAAAGAGTTTTGGATTTAAATTCAGAGTACTTGACTCTGTCACTTAATCTTTAAAGGGCATTAAAATTTTATTAATTCATTAGGGCTTAGGCTCATATATAAAATTAAGATATTTGACAAATATTTAAGGAACCTTCTAGCTCTAAATTTGTGGTCCCATGAATTAGAGTTGTTCATATCAAGAATGCTCAATAAATGTGTTGAAAGGAGCCTTATATTCACATGAAAAAACATATAGTATACTGTTGTTGTCAGTCATATCCTTGTCTTCAAGATTTTGGAGTTTTTCTTGACAAAGATACTGAAGTGATTTGTAATTTCCTTTCCCAGGTCATTTTACAAATGAGAAACAAAGGCATACTGGGTTAAGTGACTTTCCAAAGATCACACAACTAATAAGTATCTGAGGCCAGATTTGAACTCAGAAAGAGGTTTCCTAATTCCAGGCTCTTCATTCTATCCACTGTACCACTTACCTGCCCCATAAATCTCTTTAGTGAACCTTAATTTCATTAAACAAAAAATTGCACCATTGATTTAGAGCTGGGAAGGTTTTTGGTTTTTTTTTTTTCAATTCTAGGTAACACTCTTTTTATTAAAAACATATGCATGGACAATTTTTCAACATTAACACTTACAAAACCTCGGGTTCCAATTTTCTCCCCCTTCCATCCACTCCCTTTCATATATATATATATATATATATATATATATATACATATACATATATATATATACATATATATATATGTATATATATACGTATATGTACGTATATATATATACATATATATATGTAATGTAATATTTGCATACATATTTATATGCTTATACTGATACACTTTTCCTGCTACATAAGAAAAATCAAATTAAAAAGGGAAAAAATGAGAAAGAAAATAAAATGCAAACAAACAAAAAGAGTGAAAATGCTATGTTGTGATCCACACTCAATTCCCATAGTCCTCTCTCTGGGAATAAATGTCACTTTTCATCACAACATCATTAGAACTGGTCTGAATCCCCTAATTTATAAGAAACCGAACCATTCTCCAATTGATAAATGGTCAAAGGATATGAACAGACAATTCTCAGAGGAAGAAATTGAAACTATATCCACTCACATGAAAGAGTGTTCCAAATCACTACTGATCAGAGAAATGCAAATTAAGACCACTCTGAGATACCACTACACACCTGTCAGATTGGCTAAGATGACAGGAACAAATAATGACAAATGTTGGAGGGGATGTGGGGAAATTGGGACACTAATACATTGCTGGTGGAGTTGCGAAAGAATCCAGCCATTCTGGAGAGCAATATGGAATTATGCCCAAAAAGTTATCAAACTGTGCATACCCTTTGACCCAGCAGCGCTACTACTGGGATTATATCCCAAAGAAATACTAAAGAGCGGAAAGAAACATATATGTGCCAAAATGTTTGTGGCAGCTCTTTTTGTTGTAGCTAGAAACTGGAAGATGAATGGATGTCCATCAGTTGGAGAATGGTTGGGTAAATTGTGGTATATGAAGGTTATGGAATATTATTGCTCGGTAAGAAATGACCAGCAGGAGGAATATAGAGAGGCCTGGAGAGACTTAAATCAACTGATGCTGAGTGAAATGAGCAGAACCAGAAGATCACTGTACACTTCAACAACAATACTGTATGAGGATGTATTCTGATGGAAGTGGAAATCTTCAACATAAAGAAGATCCAACTCACTTCCAGTTGATCAATGATGGACAGAGGTAGCTACACCCAGAGAAGAAACACTGGGAGGGGAATGTAAATTGTTAGCACTAATATCTGTCTGCCCAGGTTGCATGTACCTTCGGACTCTAATGTTTATTGTGCAACAAGAAAATGATATTCACACACATGTATTGTACCTAGACTATATTGTAACACATGTAAAATGTATGGGATTGCCTGTCGTCGGGGGGAGGGAATAGAGGGAGGGGGAGTAATTTGGAAAAATGAATACAAGGGATAATATTATAAAATATATATATATATAAAAAAAAGAACTGGTCTGAATCATATCATTGTTGAAAAGAGCCATATCCATTAGAATTTATCATCATATAGTCTTGTTGTTGCTGTATATAATGATCTCCTGGTTCTGCCCATATCACTCAGGATTAGTTCATGTAAATCTCTTCAGGCCTCTCTGAAATTATCCTGCTGATCATTTTTATAGAACAATAATATTTCATAACATTTACAACTTATTCAGCCATTCTTCAACTGATGGGCATCCACTCAGTTTCTTGCCACTAACAAAAAGGACAGCCACAGACATTTTTGCACATGTGAATTTGTTTCCCTCCTTGAAGATCTCTTTGAGATGTAAGCCAAGTAGAAATGCTGCTGGATCAAAGGGTATGCACATTTTAATAGCCTTTTGGTCATAGTTCCAAATTGCTCTCAAGAATGGTTGGATCCATTTACAGTTCCACCAACAATGTATCAATGTCCCAGTTTTCCCACATCCCCTCCAACATTCATCATTGTCTTTTGTTGTCATCTTAGCCAATCTGAGATGTGTGTAGTAGTACCTCAGAGTTGTCTTAATTTGCATTTCTCTGATCAATAGTAATTTAGAGCACCTATGACTAAAAATGTTTTAATTTCTTCATCTGAAAATTGTTTGTGGAAGGGTTTATTTATGATCTTTTCCAGTGTCCTAGTTTTTTTTTTTGTTTGTTTGTTTGTTTTTTCAGAGAAGGAAATTGAGTCCCAGAGTAGTTAAGTAACATTTTCAAAGTCCCACAGGTCACAAGTGGCAGCTTTAGAATTCAAACTCAGGTCCTCTGATTTCCAATTCAACATTTCCCTACTCTATTAGTTAATATCGTTTAAATTGTACTCATTCTAAGATATTAAATAAAATTTAACCTGAAAATTCAAACTTGAGAATTGTTAAAGATGCAAAAATTGTATTATCCTCTAGAACAGTGGTCCTCAAACTTTTTACAAAGGGGGCCAGTTCACTGTCCCTCAGATTGTTGGAGGGCCAGACTATAGTAAGAACAAAAAAATCACATTCTGTCTCTGCCCCTCAGCCCATTTGCCATAACCCGGCAGGCCACATAAACGTCCTCAGCAGGGCAGCATCTGGCTGTAGTTTGAGAATCCCTGCTCTAGAGTCACCAAGTCTCTTGTTTGTGAGTATGCATGCTTCTTCTACTTTCTTCACCAGGATTATTATGAAAAGATTTTTAAAGGTGAAAAAGGAAACATGATTTAATTTAAAAATTCAGATATTCCTATTTGAGTCTTACAATCTGAATGATTTTCTCCAAAGGTCAAGTGTAAGATAGAATGTGTAAAAGTTAATGGAAAACTGCTTAACAGGAGGGTGTGGGAATGGGATGGGGTTTGGGAAGAGAGTTTGATTGGAAATAAGAATTGCATGTAAAGAACATGTTTAAAAAAAAGGAAAGGAAGAAAGGAAAAAAGAAAGAAAAAGGAAGGAAGGAAGGAAGGAAGGAAGGAAGGAAGGAAGGAAGGAAGGAAGGAAGGAAGGAAGGAAGGAAGGAAGGAAGGAAGGAAGGAAGGAAGGAAGGAAGGAAGGAAGGAAGGAAGGAAGGAAGAAAAAAAGAGAAGGAAGCAAAGGAGAGAAGGAAGAAGAAAAAAGAAAAGAAAAGAATCTGTTCACAGGATCTTGAACCTCAAACTGTTCTTCCAAACAAAACAGATTCTTTTCACCTGATCTAAAGGTACACAATCATCTAAAAGCTTTAAATAAAAGAGACAAAATACGCAATTTCCCCTGCTATACTTTTTCTTCAGGAGCTTGTCTGGAACTCTTTTCTATAGTTTCAGAAAAACAACAACAACAACAACAACAACAACAACAACAAAAACTCAGGTACTCATCTACATTAGCATAAACTCACTCTTTTGTGTTCTGGAAAGATTCAATAATTGCAAATGCCTCTTTCTTAGAGACAGAGCTACTATAGGAAAATGAAAATAATCCAATAATCATTCAATTGATTGGATGATCCTAAAAATCATTCAAAGTCACCAAATATCATAGTCTTCCCCACAAAGGCAGCAGCATCTCTGGCAAAGGAGTAGATTTTGGGCAGCCTGGAATCAGACAAGACAAAGGGTTATTGACCTTCAGCAAATTCTGGAGGACAGTTTCTTGGAAATGACATAAGCAATGGAAATAGAGTGGCTTAATGGAGTATGATCAGTTTCAAACAAACATTTATTAAGTCCCAGGTATTATTTTAGGTTCTTGTAAAGCAGATACAAAAATGAAATGATCCATTCCTTCATGGAAATTAGATTCTAAGGGGGGGGGAGGAGGAGGGAGGAGAAAACATGCACATATATGATAATAGGCAGAAGGACTAAATAGATAACACACCTGTGATTTCATTCGTATTGTAAGTGGTACTCATACTAGAGACCATCAAAACCTAAACAAGGAGCAGGTGAAGTTTGAGTTGGGACCAATATTTTCAGATCAGTGAAAGCCAGAGTGATTTGGTTTTAAAGATATAGTCAAGGAACTCCATTGAATCCCAATAGGTTTTTATCAAAGGCTGGTTTTTCATAGCTATAGTCCAAGAAATCATAAATAAAAACTACAGGGGACAAAAGAGTTAATTTTCCCAGTTTTCAAAAAGATAGTGTAAATAAATAGGGAAGAAAAATATTTAGTTCCTAAACTCCAAGAAACTTTTTGAAGTATAAATAGCCAAATTTATATTTCTTTGGACAGAACACCCACATATAAGGGTATGACTTTCCATGTGGGCAGAAGAAGAGCTTTCCCTGAAAAGGAACTTTTTGGTGAAGAAATTCTCTTTACCAATGGGGTAACTCTACAACTTAGAGTCTCAGAGAGAAGCCTAGAATACTAAGAGGTAAAGAGACCTAACCAGGGTCACAGAGTATATATTAGGACATTAATCTAGTTCTTAAGGGCATTTATGCTTTTCATACAAAATAGATAAAAGGTAATTGGAGAAGGAAGAACTAGCAGTTAGGAAGATCAAGAAAAGCCTTATAAAGAAGATGTTGTTTTAAAAGAAATGAGCCTTTAATATGGGTTGATGAAAATGGAATGTCTTCAAGGCATGGGATACCACAATATAAAGAACAAAATCACAAGATGAGTGTCATTGTAAGGAATTCAAGTAGGTCAATATTTCTGGATTTTATATATATATGTATATATATATATATATATATATATATATATATATATATATATATATATATATATATGTAGTGTGTGTGTGTGTATGTGTGTGTGTGTGGATATCTAACACTTGAGAGATAGGAAAGGGCCAGGCTTAATAGTTTTAATGTCAAACAAAGAAGTTTATGCTTTATCCTAGATGTAAAAGGAACCAGTGGAATTTGTTGAGGATTGATGTGATGTGGTCAGACCTGTGTCTTAGAAAGATTGCTCTCTTGGCCACATGGACAATTGATTGGAGGAAGATGAGATTCTGAGATTTAATAGAAAGCTGGCATAATACTCCAGGTGAGGGATAATGTAGAATTGAATTAGGATGGTGCTGGGTATAATGAAGAGAAGGGGATTTATATAAGAAATGTTGTGAAAGTACAAATGAAAAGATTTGGAAACTGATGAGAAAAATATGCAGTGATGGAGAGTAAAAAGAGGATGATTTAGAGGTTTCAAAGCAGGGTGACCATTATGATGGAATTAAAGGATATAAACAGGAAATTTTCCAAAGAAGAGATTCAGTTTACCAACAATCATATAAAAATGCTTCAAATGTTTAATAATTAGAGAAATGCAAATTAAAGCAACTCTGAAGACTATATTTCACACCCATCAGAATGGCAAATATGACAAGAAGAGAAAAATGACAAATTTTCGAGGGACTGTAGGAGGACAGAGACACCAATATATTATTAGAAGGGCTCTGAATTGTTCTAAATATAAATTTGGAACTATGGCCAAAAAGTCACTAAAGTTTATATATCTTTGAAATAAGTTATATCCCTATTAGAAAAGGATCAGAGACAGAGGGAAAAGACCCACCCATCTCTTTTCTCTTATAGCCACACTTTTTTTTAAATAGGAAAACTTGAAAATAAAATTTGTGACCTTCAAAAACCAGGGAATGGCTACATGAAATTGTTAAATACAAAGAAATGACTCAGAAATACTTGTTTGAACTGCTGAAGATTGGAGTTATTAGAACCAGGATAATAATTTATAAAATAATGCAAAGGAAAACAATGTTTATAGATTTAAGATATATGACTGCTGAAATAGCTAATCCCCAGGAGACTGGTGAGGAAGCATACTTCCCACTTCTTGGCAAAGAGGTGATAGACTATGGGTACACATTAGGCCATACATTTCCATAAAGAGCCAAAATGCTGAAATATTTTCTGGAATATGCACATCTTTTAGAAAAAGCATTTTTATTTGAGGGGTTGTGGGTTGGTGCAAGAAAAGAGGAAAATAAAGAAAAGATCAACAATAAAAAATTTAAAACACAGATGAGAACAAAAAAGTAACAGATGACCATGACAGTGTTAGTAATAACATGTTAAATTTATTATATCATAAAGACAATCTGTATAATCCAAGTTTCTTGTTTCATATAATCATCTTCCCCCTTCCCCTTTTTTGAAATAGTCTAACTCTTAAGGCTTAAAATTTTAAAAATGGAACTGGTAATAACAGATTAATAAGAGAGAGAGCATTGAATAACAAAGAAGAGGATCCAGGAAAGAGTCTTGAGAACAAATAGAAGATAGAAGATAGAAGAGGTTAGATCATAAATTAGTAAAAGAGAATGAAATCAAACTGACCCAGTAGAAAACTGCAACCTAGAAACTAGAGGAAAAGAGAAAAATCAGTAGGAGAGGATGGTTGCTAAGTGTTGAAAATTAAAGCATGATCCAGAGGATAATTAATGAGAAAAGTCTTTAGGGTTGTAAAATTTAAGAGATGAAGAGATTACTGGTAACCTTGGTGAAGCAATGTCAACTGAGGGGTGAGGAGAGAAGTGAAATTGCAAGGAAATGAAACATCTGTGGGTGGTGAAGTGGCAACAAAATATGTAGATCATTCTTAGGTAACGTAGGTTTGAAAGTGAAAGAGAAGAGAGTATGAGAACTAGAAGCAAGAATAGAACAAAGTAATTTCTCTTTTATTAAGAAGATCTGTCCATGTGTCTAGTGTTGGAAAAGGAAATTATCAATAGATGAAAGAAAAGACCTGGAGGAGATAGGAAAGGATGGTGCTGAAAGCAAAGTTATAGGAATTGGCAAAAACAAAAAAGGTCACCTTTTCTTTAAGTAAGGATACTTCCTTAAAATAAAGGATAAGATGTAGTGAGATTGCAAGTTTTGTGGAGGTAAGATGAAATAGCTTGGGACAGATGGGTTTAGTTTTCTTAGAAAAGTTGGAAGTGATGACATTTGCTGAGAGAAGACTTACCAAAAATCAGTTCATTTACTTTTTTTTTGCATTAAGGGGAGACAAAAGTAGATGAATACTAGTGGCAAATAAATGACAATATTTCCCATCTCTTTTTTCTGATAACATTCTACCTTCTATTCCTCCCTTCTGTTTTAAAATTACAGCTATGGCCATGAAACTCATTGGAAAGAGAAGGATTCTTTCAAATGGCCTCTGGAATTATGGGATTTCTAATCCCCTGAAAGACATTTCAGCCATTTTGGCTTTTTATCAGTGTACTTAATTGCAAAATCATTCCCAATCCAATAGCCTCTGAGTTGTAGGGGAAGGTAGGACTACGAATTTCAGAAATGTTCTCCTTAATCTCATTGATTCTCATTGTCATCATTATCTGTGATAAATTCCAGTTCCACTCAGTAGGAACAGAATTTCTTAGGTCACAGCTCTGTAATTAGAAAATCTTAAGGGTCATATAGTCTACTTTCTTACTTTTATGGAAGAAAAATGAAGCAGCTTACTCAAAGTCACACAGAATTGTAGCTTTAGAGCTGGAAGGGACCTAGTCCTCTTTCCCTCATTTTACAAGTGGAAGGGATTTGCAAAGCTGGGGTTCTTCTCATCAAAACACACTGAAGTCTAGAAAACCTTTTGTCACACATATCATATTAGTTCACTGCTCTTGAGGTCTGACAGGAAGTTTAATGTGAATAATTGGAAACCAGGACTGGGATGAAAAGGGGCCCAACAAGACCTTGGCTTTCAACAAAATATTAAAGACTAGTCCAGGAGCTTGGAAAATGTGGTAAGGGAGAGGACCTAGGGGGAAAAAATCACATCAGGACTACTTTTAGCAGACATTTAATTTTAGACCATTGATCCAGATAGTGACACCCATCTTTCTCAAAGCTTTAAATAAGATGGGAAACAAAGCGAAGGAAGATAGGCATGGAATTGAAAATTTTTTGGTTCAGATCTGCCTTTGATTGCATCTGTATAGGAAATTCCTGTTGTTGGGATTCACTCCACTGATTCAAAAGAGAAATTCATCTGGGATTTAGATGTAGGGAAGTTATAGGGAAAATGATTTAGCCAGGGTCACACAGCTAGGACTTGTGTGAAGAAAGACCTATTTTCTTCTGACACAGCAGGTCCTCTGAGACAACAATAAAAATACTCACTATTTGCATAATGATTCCAGGTGTGCAAGGCATTTTGCATATGTTATCTCATTTGACCCTTACAAAAGTTATGTGAAGGAAGTTAGATTATTAATATCCTGATTTTGTAGATAAAGAAATTAAAACTTGAGGAGACTTAAATGAGCTGTCTAGGGTTACACAGGTAAAAATTCTTTGTCCTTCATTTTCAAACCTCTTTGAAAAGTGATCAGTGACATCACAGATGAGCTTGTGAACTGAATTTCAGTGAGACAGGGGTGCACGAAGTCATCATTGAAGTCCAGTGGCAAGACAAAAATCAAAATGACTGGTGATGGCCTAGGATACAATGGATGATTTTGGCAATTTCAATATCTGACTAAACTTTCAGCACTTCACAGTGCCTGCTTCAGATACCTTCAAAGAACAGATTGTTCCCATCTGGCCTTTCTGCCAGAGGAATTTATCACATGCTTGAGGTAGATACCTTACAGCTAACCAATAGGTTTGACATGTGTTAGTTCAAAGTAAGAACCTATTTTGCCTGCCAAGATGGGTTGACCAGGGTGTGGCTCCTGAATAGGTCAGACATACGTGAAAGTGGTTTCCAAAGATAGATGAGCAGCCCTGAAGAGTGATCAGCAAGTTCTTATATCAGAAGTACTACTCTCCAATACAGTGACACTACATTTCTTCATGTGTTTGAATATAACATTCATCTCTCAAGTCTTGGCATATTCTATACCCAGAATGTTTTGTTTCATATTCTGTCTCCTTTCTTTTCTAGATTTCTTCAAGTTCCTGTTAAGTGTCATTTTCTATATAAAACCCTTCCCAAATTCTCTTAAATCTAGTGACTTCCTTCTGTGGATTATCCCCAGTTTATCTGTACATATTTTTGTCTGTAGTTAATTTTTTGTATTTTTCCCCCCAATAGTTAATATATTCCTTGCAAGCAAAACTTGTATTTTACCTTCTTTGCATTTCCAGCACTTATCATAGTACCTGGCATATAGTAGACACTTAATGCATGTTTGCTGACTAACTCCAGGGGATTTTCAACTTTGCCTAGTGCAAATCAACAAATTAGTATTGTTTGTTTTACTCTTCTGACTTTGAGGAATTCTAGAGCTAGAGAAAAAGCTCAGTCAGGAGGGAGAAAAAAACTCAACTGTCACCTGATAGTCTAATGGAAAATAATGGATGTTAGAAGAAAGTCAAGCATCCAATTAGAATGGGATTTAGTCTATATGCTGAAGATAACATTAAAGGTTGAGCTGAATGACATAAGGTATTGCTTTCACTGGCAAAACAAAATCTGAGGATTTTACCTTAATCATCTGAAATGTAGAACCAATTTCTTTAGCGATATTACTTTTTAATTGACCAGGTTATTTCCATGCTTTATATATTCCTTAGTGAAAAACCAGATGGAGAGGAGATCAGAAATGTCTTTTTAAATACCCTACACAACTCCACCAATGCTTTTAAAAAGACTCTCTCTGCAAACTATGCGGTTCTGAATATCTTTATGGAAATGTATGTTTACATATTCATAATTGGATAACTATTTGAATGTGTGCCCATTACTTTTTACATGAAGACTGATAGTGAGAATGGAAACTGGGCAACAGGCAAGGAGAATCTAAAAGGGCAGCGGCTTTAACTATTAGGGTTGTATTTTTTTCTATCCAATCCAAGTTAACACTGCCATGGTGAGATTTCTGCTTGGGGTTCAAGTATGTAAGCATTTAGAAAGACAATTTATTTGAGGAATAATGAATGCCTTGGACCCATACTATAATAGGTATTAACACACCAGGGTGAAATGAATAAACTATGAAGTGGCCAATATGTCTTTCCCTTTCCCTGAATGCTCATTCCAGAATGAAAAAAATATTCAGAAGGAGCAAGAGTTGTAGGGATATACTTGTCTCTATGTATGACTCATTTTTTAGCATATTGTGCTCATCACTGACACCTGGTGGGCATCTAAATAAATCAAAAAGCAGTTGTAAAATTAATAGAAAGTGACAGATACAGTTTGGCTCTATCAAGACTGAATATTAGGAAAAACCTATTCTAGGAGATAGTATTCTAAAAGATCCTTAAAGAAAGATAGTGCACAGTGTGAAGGTGAGATGTCATGAATAGGCAAGGACCTATTTGATGGAATGGAGAGTGAGTGGGTAAGCATCTTTTCCTACCAGCCTAAAAAAAAGGAAACAAGAGTATGAGAAGATTGAAATTTCAAATAAATTTATTTCAATTTTATTCTAACGGCAATATGAAATTACTGAATTTTCTAGAGTTAAGTGTGTCATATGGTCAGATCCATGATTTTCATGCATTGTTTTATATGTTGTTTGTGTTAGTATCTTAGCCCTGCACTAGATTATAAACAGGACAAGTAGATGGTGCAATGGATAGAGGGCCAACCCTGGAGTCAGGAAGACCTGAATTTTTTTTTAGAATTTTTAAAAATTTGTTTAAATTTATTTTATAATTATAATTTTTTTGACAGTACGTATGCATGGATAATTTTTTACAACATTATCCCTTACAGTCACTTGTTCCGAATTTTCCCCTCCTTCTCACTATCCCTTCCCCCTAGATGGCAGGCAGTCCCATACATGTTAAATATGTTATAGTATATCGTAGATACAATATATGTGTGCAGAACTGAATTTCTTGTTACCAGGAAGAATTGGATTCAGAAGGTAAAAATAACCTGGGAGGAAAAACAAAAATGCAAACAGTTTACACTCATTTCCCAGTGTTCGTTCTCTGGGTGTAGCTGATTCTGTCCATCATTCATCAATTGGAATTGGATTAGCTCTTCTCTATGTTGAAGATATCCACTTCCATCAGAATACATCCTCATACAGTATCATTGTTGAAGTGTATAGTGATCTCCTGGTTCTGCTCATTTCACTCAGCATCAGTTCATGTAAGTCTCTCCAAACCACTCCGTATTCATCCTGTTGGTCATTTCTTACAAAATAATAATATTCCATAACATTCATATACCACAATTTACCCAACCATTCTTCAATTGATGGGCATCCACTTATTTTCCAGTTTCTAACCACTACAAAAAGGGCTGCCACACACATTTTGGCACATACAGGTCCCTTTCTCTTCTTTAGTATTTCTTTGGAACATAAGCCCAGTAGTAGCATTACTGAGTCAAAGGGTATGCACAGTTTGATAACTTTTGGGGCATAATTCCAGATTGCTCTCCAGAATGGTTGGATTTGTTCACAACTCCACCAACAATGCATCAGTGTCCCAGTTTTCCCACATCCCCTCCAACATTCATCATTATTTTTTCCTGTCATCTTAGCCAATCTGACAAGTGTATAGTGGTGGTCTCTCAGAGTTGTCTTAATTTGCATTTCTCTGATCAATAGTGATTTGGAACACTCTTTAATATGAGTGGAAATAGTTTCAATTTCATCATCTGAAAATTGTCTGTTCATATCCTTTGACCATTTATCAATTGGAGAATGGCTTGATTTCTTATATATTTTGGAAATGAGGCCTTTATCAGAACCTTTAACTGTAAAAAATGTTTTCCCAGTTTGTTACAGGAAGACCTGAATTTAAATCGGCCTCAGACACTTTACAGTGTGATTCTGGAAAGTCTGCCTCAGTTTCCTTATCTGTCGAACAAGCTGGAGAAGAAAATGGCAAATTACTCCACTATCTTTGCCAAAAAAAAATCCCACATAGAGTCACAGAGTTAGACATGACTGAAATGACTAAACAGCAGATTATAAACTGCTTCAGGGGAATAAAATGACTATTTTATCTAACCCCCCACTCTAGCATTATTCCCTGAAACCAGTAGATGTTTAAGAAATGTTAAATGAATGTTGACAACTCAAAAAGGGATTTTGTTAATTGGAGTGAGTTACACTATTTTGATTGGGGGACCTGTGTGGAAATCCCTCTAATTCCCACTTAAGTGATCAGCTAGTTTTCTTGTTCCAATAGTCCTTTCTTTATCATCTGTTTTTTTTTCCCTTTTTCATCCTCCCATAATAACATCAGCAATGACATTTATATATGGCATTTCAGCTTGCAAAGCACTTTTCATGTATTAATTTATTTGACCATTGATGCTAATTCTATTATATAGTATCATTTTTTGACTTTTCTTCCATGGAAGACATCAAGAAGATTTTCTTAGCACAAGTTCTTAGGTAGGGAGATGGGCAATAAAAGTAAGGTGCTGTTCAAGAGGAAGAAGAGAACCAACTTCCTTAGGGCCTATTAGGAAATAATGTCATTTTACTTCTGTCACTAATGAAAAGATTGCCTTGCCAATCAATCCCTTTGATACTATCTTTCTCCTCCTCCTCTTGCCAGTGAAACTTTCACTAAAGAAAATGTAACCAGCAGATGGTGTTATCTGATAGGGTTTAGAGGTTTAATATAGAAAATAAAACAGAGAAATATTTACTCTTCCTGTGGCTGCTGACTTTGGAATCTGAAGTATGATTACTGTTTCCAAAAAGGATTCTTTATGAAGGAATGAAACAAATATTTATTAAGTACTTTTTTTATGCCCAGCACTGGGCTATACAAATACCATATCATTTGATCTCACAACAATCTTGGAAATATGTGCTATTACTACCCCCACTTCCAGTGGAAGAAACTAAGGCAGACAGATTGCAGTTAAGTGACTTGCCCAAGATTACACTTGCTAGGAAGTGTTTGAAGGTGAATATACTGAGTTCTTCCTAACTCCAGATCCATTTCTCTGTCTACTGTGCCATCTAGTTCTCTTTAGAAGTAGTATGTTTACATGTTTCCCCATTGTATGTATATAGGTGGTAAAACAAAATAATACTAAGATATAGTATAATATGTAGAAATACAAGTAGAAAGTTTATGATATAAAAATCAAGTATAGGAGAGCTATTTATTTTACTCAAAGAAAATGGTTAAGGCACAGAGACTTATAAATATGCATTGATAAAGATTAAAAATATGAACTAACACAGTGCTTGGAATATAGTAAGTGCTTAATAAATATTTATTAACTATTGACTAATTGTAACAGTAACTTATAAAAACTATCATACTCTTACAGAAGATTGATAATTAAAAAATAATATTAGAGTTAGAGACAATTATGTGAGATTATCAATTAAGTGTTTTATCTGCATTTTAGTCCATTGGTGCCCCAGCCCATGAATCGGAATCATAGTCCTGTTGGTAATCAGCTTCTCTGAGAAGACTGGAGCTTACCTCGGTAACATATGCTTTATATACTGTGTTCCAAGAATCATCTCCACCCCATTCTGGGTGCAAAGGGAAAAAAAGCCCCTTTCCTTATGGAACATCTGCATCGCCCTGTCTTCTATAGCTCATTCAACATTACTAGTTTGTGAATTTGCTTCTTTTTTTGTTTGGTTTTTTTTTTTCATATTTGCCAAAATCATATGAGGTAACTTTAGTATTATGCATTTATCTTGGTGACTTGCTTTATTTTTGTAGAGGACTGGACCTCGGAAAAGGTGTATTTTAATCTAAAGATAGCAGAGTACTTAAGGCTAATTACCTACTCAATGTGAGAAAATGGTTCTATATGATATGGTAATGTTGTTGCTCCCCTCAAGATTGGTGCTTGCTGAATGTGTTATGATGAGGCAATCAGAGGCAAGGATTGGAAGGCTGTGGGATAGGGTAAGATGCTCTCCACCCAAAGTATGCTGAGAAGAGAAGACTTCAGTCTTTAGACTCCTGAATCCAGGATTCCTCTTTAATGAGCCAAGTGGCAGCTTGCCTGCCTCCTTCTCTTCTCCTCCTAAAGACCAAGGACTTTGATTGATCCTGACTCTGACTGATCCTGAGGCCCTCCAGAGAACTAGTCCAGACATTATATGTTTTGTTTGTTAATTTAATTTCTTGATTTTTAAATTTTTTTGTATTTTATCCCCCCAATTACATGTAAAACCAATTAAAAACAATTTCATTATTCCTAGTTACATGTAAAACAATTTTTGACATTTGTTTTTAAAACTTTGAGTTCCAGGTTCTCTTTCTTTCTCTCTCCCTACCCTGCTCCCCCCCACCATTGGGAAAACACATGTGAAATTATACAAAACATTTCCATAAAAATCATGTTATAAAAGAAAACATAGATTTTCCCCCAAAATTCAAGAAAAATAAAGTTAAAAATATGCTTTAATCTGTATTGAGACACAATCAGGTTATGTGTGTGTGTGTGTGTGTGTGTGTGTGTGTGTGTGTGTGTGTGTGTGTTTCCTTTCTGAGTATGGATAGCATTTTTCATCATAAATCCTTCAGAGTAATCTTGGATCATTGTTCTGCTGAAAATAGCAGTTACTCACAGCTGACAATCTCATAACATTGCTATTACTTTGTACATAATATATTTCACTTTGCATGAACTCGTGGAGAACTTTGCAGCTTTTCTGAGAAGGTCATGCTCATCATTTTTTATAGAACAGTAGTGCTTCATCATAATCACATACCACAATTTATTTATCCATTTCTCAATTGATGAACATGTCCTCAATGTCAAATTCTTGAGAAAAGAGTTGCTATAAACATTTTTATATGTGTCCTTTTCTTTTTTTTAAAAAAAAATCTCTTTTGAAATACATGTCTAGTAATGATATTTTGGGGTCAAAGGGGGTGCATGATTTTATAGCCCTTTAGGAATAGATCATATCTTTTGGTCATTTATCAATTGGGGAATGGTTATTTTTTTAAAAATTAATTCAATTTAGTTCCTGGTATATTTGAGAAATGAGGCCTTCATCAGAGAAACTTGCTTCAAATTCTTTTCATAATTTATTCTATTCTCTCTCTTTTCACTTTGTCCCTCCTCAAGAGTGTTTTGCTTTTGATTGCTTTCCTCCCCCAAGATGTCCTCTTTTCTCCCTCTCATTTCATATCCCCTTTCCCTCCTACTTTCCTGAAGGGAAATGTAGATTTACATGCCTATATTGAATGTCTATATTATTTCTTCTTTAAACTAATTCTGATGAGAATAAAATTCACTTACTTCCTCTTCCATCATTTTTTCCCCTCTACTGTAAAAACTTTTCTTTCCTATTTTGTAGCAGATTATTACATTATTCTACCTCTCCCTTTCCCTTTCTCCCAGTAAATTCCTTTCTTATCCCTTTTTTTTTTATCAATTGAATTCACAACTGTGCCCTCTGTGTTTGTGTGTGTGTGTGTGTGTGTGTGTGTGTGTGTGTGTGTGTGTGTGTGTGTGTATACTCCTTCTAACTGCCCTAATAATGAGAAAGCTTTTATGAGTTACAAATATCATCTTCCCATGTAGGAATATAAACAAATTTACCTATATTCAGTGCCTTATAATTTTCCTTTCCTGATTACTCCCTTCTGCTTCTCTAACTTTTTCTTCTCTAACTAATCTAACTATTTCCTTCCATGATCAATTTTCCTAGTAGTTTTTGTGAAATAAGAAGGGTCATGGTTTTAGCAGTAGTACTGAATGAATGACTAGCTTCAGTGTTAAAAGATACTACCAGAATGGTGTTAAGAAATTCATTAGGTGGAATTGAAGCAACTCATTTTGCAAGTGATGATGCAGAGCAGTGATCTTGGAAGAAAATGTATGAGGCAACAATGGGCCCATATCATAAGACCTGGAAAGAAAGATTTATTCTGATACTGGGAATTTGGGCTTTAAAAATGAAATAGTTTTAGAAAAATTACAATGCTTTATGTCCAATTTCAAGTAGCATGATTTACGCATCAAAACTGCAATTCTCAACATAGGATGGATATGACCACATACATAATTAGTTTAAAATGAAACTCTGGTTCATAGCATAAGTAAGCTCTTCAACAATTTGAAAGCTTTTGGGAAACTTCATAAAAAATAGGTTGTGGGTCATGTATGGAAAAGGGATATTTGATATTTGATAATTTCCATTTCCATATTGGTAATTTTCTAGATCTCAAATTCTATTAGTGGTTGACATTTCAATTTTTACCTGTACCTGAGCCAAGTTTTCTGAGGTATCTTGAAAGTCTTTGTACAACATCTCAAGTTCCTCATTATATTTTGGTTGTAACTTTTGAGAATGAAAAATGGAAGCAATGTCTTCAGTAACCGATTCTGATGTTTCCTATTTTGTTTGCAACAGAAAAACCCATATTGTTGAGATTCTCCCATTTTGATTAGAAATTGTGCGAATATGCAGTATCATCTTTAATTTAATTTTTCTTGAGATGATATATATAATAGTTTTTTTAGGAAAGTCACATCCATGACTTTGGTATCCAAGATACAGGCTAACATTGACATATTTTATTTCATCATTTCATCAAAGCTGCCCATCCAGCAACAAAATATTTCTTATCATTTTCTTTATTTCTTCATTTGTCATGAATTCTCCTATTTCATTTTTGAAGTTAATTTGTTTTCCATGCTCTTTTAAAAACCATATTAATTACTTCTTTAGCTAATTTCAGAAAAAAATAGCTCATGGTTTTATTTATTTATTCCATGGTGTTTTTATTTCAGTTTTCAAAGATTTCCAATATTTTGAGATATTTAGTTGGAATTTTTTTATTGCTTTTCTAACTTTTTTCTTTGTTTCATGCCTAATGCAGTGATCTCTTTTCTCTCTTTTGTTGATAAATTGTCTATGATAAAGCTTTTCTTCTAAGAACTATTTTGACTGCATGCTAGAAGTTTTGGCATGTTGTTTCATTGTTGTCATTTTTATAATATTACTTATTATTTCTATCCTTTGTTCTTTGGTCTATGGATTCTTTAGGAATAAATTATTCAGTTTCTAATTAATTTTTAATCTTTTCTTCAAAGACTCTTTGTTGACTGTACTTTTAATTATATTGTATTCACTAATATGAAGTACTGTGTGCTTTTCTACCTGTTTGTGAAGTTTTTATATCTTAATACAAAGTGATTTTTATAAAAGGTCATATAGAACACACACAGATCCAGATAGACCTACAGACACACCTTCCTTTTAGTTCTCATTGTTGTTTCTATTATAACACTTGTGTAGCCTAAAAAAAAATGCACATTAAAACTCTTTAAATCCTCAAGATCTACTTTGTCCTTTAATTTAATGTCCTTATTCAGATGACATGACATTTGATGCATGTATTTTAAACAGTAGTATGAATTTATTATTTGTGGTTTCTTTAAGCCTAATTAGTTTCCCTGTTTATCTCATTTAATCAAGACTAATTTTAAAGTTGTCTTGTTTAAGATCATGATTGTTAGCCCTCTCTCTTTTTGTATATTTGACACATAATAAATTCTGCTCTATTCCTTATTTTACTACTCTGTGAATCTCTATCTTTTCAATGTATTCTGATAAAATAATTATAATATTGGATTCTGCCTTCTAATCCATTCTGATAATTCCTTTCTATTTTATGGGTGATTTCATCTCAGATTTGTGATATTTATTACTTATTACTTATTATTACTTATTAATATTATTATTACTTATATATTTGTTTAAATTTATACTCAAACTTTTCCCTCTCTTTTTCTTGCCCTACTTATATACCTCTTTTAAAATACTTATTTATTCCACTTTCTGATTTTTTTGGACATTCCTTCCTTCAACCAGAACCCAATTTTATCTTTAATTTTTTTTAATCCTCCCCTCACTATCTACCCTTCAGGAGTGGAATATGTTTTTCTTATGACATCCCTCCCTTATTTTGTTCTTTCTCTTAAACAACTCTTTCTTTCTCTAGGCTTGTGTGTCTCTCTGTTGTCTTGGGTGTCATACATGTGTATGTATGTGGGGGTAGTAATCAGTCAGTCAGTAAATTAATTAAATTTGCCGATTTAATTAAATACTAATAATTCTAAGGACACATATACACACATACAAGCAAAACAAAATATATACAGTCTTTGGCCTCAAGAAGTTTTACAATCTCATCAGGGAGCTCACACACACAAACAAGTGTGCTTAATACAAAATATAGACAGCAAAATAGGGAGGGAATCTTAGAGAGATGGCACTTGCAGTGTATGTGTGTGTGTGTATGTGTGTTTGTGTGTGTGTGTGTGTGTTTATGTATGTGGGGAAATAGCTGTACAAAAGTTTTCTTGCAAAGAAATATTAGTTGAGACTTGAAAAAAGCAAGAAACTGCAGAAGCCAGGAGGTAAAGTTGAAGAAGAAGCATTCCAAATATGGAAGACAGCCACATAAAAAAATGCACAAAGCCAGATCATAAAGTTTCTTGTGCAAGGAGCAGCAAGAAGGCCAATGCCATTGTATCATAAAATGTATGAAGGCTAATGGAGTATTAGAAGACTAGAAAGGTAAAAGAGGGTCAAATTTTAAAAGGCTCTATAAGTAAAAGAATTTAATATTTGATCTTGGAGGTAATGAGGAGCCACTGGAGTTTAATGAAGAAGGGCATTATAAAGTCAGATATATGTGTTTAAAAAAAGATCTTGCAAGGAGCTAAATGAAAGATAGATTGGAATTAAGAGAGATTTGAGGCAAGGAAACCAAACAGATGTTAAGGTTGGACGCTGCCATAGTGACAATTTCAGATGAAAAAAAAAAAGGGGAGAGTATATAAGAAATGTTATGTAACTAGAATTGACAGGGTTAAATAATGGGATAAGAAAGAGGGAGGACTTGAGGATAACATCTATGTTTCAAACCTGGTCAGCAGGAGGATGATGATATTGATGAAGTCCTGGGTTAGTAGGTGGAGTTGGCAGAGAGAGCCTATAGCTCTGACTTAGTTTTCTATGGCATTCTGCCTCATGGTATCTTTCCTCTCAGCCCTGCACCATGCCTCATGGTGTCTAAATATATGCTCTCTCAATTCTATTTCATAGTTACCACTTGTAGTGTCTACTATATCTTTTCATTTTGTCTGTAACCCCATCTCATAAATAAAGTTACCTTTTGCCAAAAAGAATGACCATTGTGAATTCTTCACATGAATGAACCCCAATATTTGATGTTAATTGCTCCCCTCAATCTCATCATCTGGTGCCTGAATCTCAATCTAATTATTTGGTGCTGAACCCCAAACACATCATCATTGGTAGTACTAAGGAAGTTAAGGGTGGGAGGAGACAAAATAATTAGTTTAATTTTGAAAATATTGAGTTTAATATTTCTGTATGTAGTTGGTGATGCAAAACTAAAAGTTAAGAGAAGTTTTGTTATAGTTTTTCACTTGGTTCTAATTATTTGTGACCCCACGGACATTATTATCATTCATGAGGTTTTCTTGGCAAAGATACTAGAGAGATTTGTTATTTCCTTCTCTGGTGGATTAGGCAAACAGAGGTTGTGACTTGCTTAGGCTCACACAACTAGTGAGTGTCTGAAACCATAGAATAATTAGGAAGGAGCCAGGTCTTTGTAAGAACCAGAACATAGAAAGTAGGAAAACACACTTTAAAATGAAGGCAAGTTTATTAAATATTATTATTAAGTATTAATTAATTATTAAGGAATTGCAAAGAACACAATAAAAGGGACAAATAAGATCATGATTAGGATTTAAATAGAAATGAGAGTGATGGGCGTCACGGGTTGCGTAGTGGGAGATGGGAAATAGGGTTTGTACAATAATAACCAAAGTTTCAGAATCACTATAATGCAGGTAGTATAGTGGAATGTGATTATGTTAATCACTGAGGAATGAGTCTAGGCAGGATAGAAGGGGTTTGAAAGAAGTGAGAGAAGCAGACATTGGACTGTTCAACATCTTTCTCATGAGATCCAACTTCATTGTCAATAGTGATGGGGAAGACAATTTCATAGCAGACAGGAATCAGGATCTCAACAAGAACCAGGATTTGGCAGGTTTTTTTTGGGGGGGGATGAAGGCATTCTGTGTTTGGGTTGAAGATAGAAGCCCCTGGAAGGCAACCTGGATCTGGGACTTATTAAGGACTCCCTAGGAAGTCATAGCAAAGAGACCTCTAGAGGGTAGCCTGGATTCAGGGCACTGTTGAGAAATCTTATCCAGTTCAGATGAAAGCCAGGGATATGTGATTCCTCCATCCTTTCCTCCATACTGGGTATAGTGTTTAGTTTCTGTACACCCAGAAATAATAAGTTCTACCCCTTCATTTCCATTTCTTTATTAGTGTGCTCCCTCTACTTGCTTTTCTTTCTTCCGTTAAGGTTTTCAAAATAGAACATCCCATTCCCCTACTCCCACTCCCAGGGTTTTAGGGTTTTTTTTTTTTTGTTTGTTTTTTTTTGTTTGTTTGTTTGTTTTTAGTCTTCATCTCTTATGATTTTGGAGTCCTAAGATGATACTTGTTTCTTTCCCCATTATTAGAAAGTAAGCATTTCCTCATCACTTCATCTGTTTCAGTTTGTTCAATGTATTTGACTTTCTAGGTTTCTCTTGATTTGTGATTACATTTCAAAGAGTTTATTTAATTCTGGTCCTTTTTTAAAATCAGAAGCACTTGTAAATTCTCTAGTTCATTAAACAACTTCTTCCATAGCTATATTCAGGATTATGTTAAATTTTTCCAGGGAAGTTATTTTTGATTATAAAATTTTGTATTTTAACTTTTGCAACATCATATTCTAAGTTCTTCCCTTTTGCTATTGTTGTTAGTCATGTCTGATTCTTCATAACCCTATTTGAGGTTTTCTTGGCAAAGATCCTTTTCCAGATCATTTTATTGACAAGTATATTGAGGTAAACAGGGTTAATTGACTTTCCCAGAGTCACACATCTAGTAAGTGGTTGAAGCCAGATTTTTATTTAGGTCCTTCTGGTACTCTATCTACTGTACCAGCTAGCTAAAGATGGAAAGTGACTGAAGTGAGACTGGTCCTATAATCATAGCTCTCTGCCAAGGTCATCAGGAGTGTATAATATTATTTAATTCCAGAAGAATCACTTTCCCCCTGCAGTTTGTTGGCCAGGAGCAATGACCAATGCCAAATGAAACTCTAAATTTACATAGGTAATTCATTAATTTACCACCCTCTCAGTGAACAGGACAGGACTTAGCATTTGTTTTTCTAAGAGTGGGAATAGGGAAAAAAATCTGCTTCTTCCACCAGGGGATGAACTAGTTGAAAAGATATCCAATAACCAAAGAAAACACAGTTATTTACTTACATGAATTTGTTTGGTGGTCAATTTGTATTTCTTTCAAAATGGGTGGCAGTGGTTTCCAAGCTTTTGTGAACCCTCTAAATGGAAAAGTAAATAGAAAAAATACAAAAGCATTCCATAATTTTTACAACAAAAATTGCAACAGATGTTATTAATTTGAAATGAGGGCTTTATCTAAAGGGTAGACAAATCATAGTAGAACAATTTTTAAGCTTTCTTCTGTCATTTCATGTATAAAGCATTTAAATTTCTATATATGTGTCAGTTATTATAATTATTGTTATTATTATTGTTCAAATGCTCAGGCATTAATACTTAATAATTATATCCTTAGTCATTAATACTTAATAACTATAATCCTGAGAGTATTTCCTCCAGTGACGTAGATCAAAATCTCTCCAGGCCTGTCTGCTTAGTAGAACTCACCTCCCACAAGATCACTACAGAGAGGCCACCCAACATGCTAGGGGCCTTGGTCTTGGTCTTGACATAAAAAATGAATGGAGCACATTGGATGTCCCTCAGTTATCCTTCACTTGGGTCTATTTTTATGTTACAAGAAAAATAAGAGGAAACTATCAGTAACTGGAAACCTGTGGATCAAGAAAAGATAAGCTATTACCCCTTGAAAAGTACCTTCTATTTGCTTTGTAGGTCATTTCAGATTCTCCTTTATTTACATCTTGTTTCCCTCTCATTAAAATGTAAGCTCCTTGAAGTCAGGGACTATATTGTTTTTTCTTTATATCCCCATTGTTTAGAGGATATTTAATAAATGTTATTGTTCAGTCATTTTCAAGCATGGCCAACTCTTCCTGACCTCTTATGAAGTTTTCTTGACAAATATAATGGAGTGGTTTGTCATTTTGCCATGAACATTTCTCCGGGTCATTTTACAGATGAGGAACCTGAGGCAAACAGGCTTCAGTGACTTGCTGAGGGTCACACAGCTAGTAAATGTCTAAGGTCAGATTTGAATGGAGGAAGATGAGTCTTTCTGATTTCATTCAGGGCATAGTCTCCACTGCTCCATCTAGCTGCCCCCATTTAATAAAGACTTGTTAATTGAGTTGATCAATGAGACAATCAGATGACCCAGTGAATAGAGTACTAAGACTGAGATCAGGAAGATGAGCTCAAACCCAGCCTCAGATACTTACTATAAATGTGTGATCCTGGACAAGTCACTTATTTTCTCTTTGCCTCAGTTCTCTCATTTGTAAAATAGGAATAATAATAGCACCTATCTCTTGGGGTTGTAAGAATCAAATGAGATAATAGTTATAATGCATTTTACACAGTCCCTAGTCCACCGTAAGAATTATATAAATATTAGCTATTATTATGAATGATGACTACAATTTATGGAAAGATAACATATTAGTAGGTAATTTTTATTTATATTTAAAAAGAAATAGTACTTTATTTCTCTTTTCCCAGCAACTAGATGATGCAATGGATATAGATTATTAGATCTGGAGTCAGGAAGATTCTTTTTTCTGAATTCAAATCTAGCCTGAGACACTTATTAGCTTTGTGATCCAGGGCAAGTCAATTAACCCTGTTTGCTTCAGTTTCCTCATTTGTCAAATGAATTGGAAAAGGAATTAGGAAAGCATTGTAGTGTTTTTGCCAAGAAAATCCCAAATGGGATCACAAAAAGTTATATGTGACTGAACAATAACGATGACTTTTCTAGTGCTTGACTAGTTTTTAATCGTCCTGCTTTTCAGTTTGTCAATGTCATATTTTGGGGGCACTTTTTAAAAAATGATAAAAAGTCACTTATTCACTCAATTTTTTTTCTATCAACATCTTTGACTTGCTTTCAGACATCAGCAGCTGTATTCATGCTTAAAGCAAAGGAAACCACTTTCTCAGAACAGGATTAAAATCTAGATATGGGAAATTCCAATTTCATATTTCTTTTTAATGGCTTTTCTGATTTTTAAGGTGATGCTTTGGATGGATTATTTCCTGTCAAATCCTAGCAAAATGTGAGACCCTGAGTTTCTGAGAAGGACTGACTACACAGTGGCATCTTTATCTATAGGACCCTATTAGACATTCACTGAAACATGGACATAAAAATGATGACTACTCTGGATGTTTAGAAAGGAACAGGTTCTTTCTTTCATTCCCATTTTCTTTGGAGAGGATATTGGTGATCTTTGGCAGAGTATTTTTTTATTTGTGTTGTTTTGATTATTTTTGTCTATCAAAGAGAACTAGATGGTTGACTAAAAAAGAAACTGTTTACAAATACTCCTTAAAATTAAACTACAAGGGGCAAGTAGGTAGAACAGTGAAAAGAGCACCAGTTCTAGAGTCAGGAAGATTTGATTTAACATCTGGCCTCACTAGCTGTGTGACAAGTCATTTAACCCCAAATATCCCCAAAACAAATAAAAATAAAACAAAGCACCTACAACAAACCTGGAAGAAACAGAAAAAAGACATAAATTTTAGAAACCTAAATCTCAGTCACCCATTCTTTTTTTTTCCTACAGTGGAAATGATGTTGCATTTAGAGGCAAATGACTCAGTCTGAATCTGGGCTTTGGCACCCAAATACATTCTAGACATGTGACCTCAGATTGAATCATTTTGAGTCTCAATTTATTCATCTTTAAATTTGATCCAAGACTGGTTGTAAGGATAGTTGTAAGGAAAGCTTTTTGTAAATGAAGTGATATATGTGAGTAATCATTATTTTTGCATACTTTTATACATTTTATATCTCAGAGTACATAGGGGCTTTTATTATGGTTGTGCATGTATGTCTTAAGTTATCTAGAAAACTATAATTTTGATCATAAAGGCAATGTAGCATATAGAGTGACTTTGAAATCAATATTTTATTTGATTCTATAAGATATACAAAGTTGTGAATGAATTGATATTCATCATCAATGGAGGCATGTTCATTGATGAAAAAATTTTACCCCTGTGAAATTGTCCACATAGAAAATAGAAAATTAAAAAAATAGTCTAAGTTGATATATGAATATTCAAGATCTTCTAGCTAGAGGGTGAAGGAGACCTTATAATAGTTTCACTATTTATGGCCATATCTACAAGTGCTTAACTATTCTGTTTCATGGACTCACTTGACAATATGGTAAAGACTATGGATTTCTTATCAAAATAATATTTTAAATGCATAAAATAAAGCAGAGGGGGTTTCAAAGGCAATCAAAAGAATGGCAGTTATCAAATTGCAAAATTACCAAAATTTTTAAATATTTAAAAATATAACAAATCCCCCTGACTCTGGGTTGAGACCCATACATATTCTTCAAGTTAGTCCTTTAGAAATCTGGAGAGGTAGCATTACTTATTGCAAACATGTGGAATATAGGGTCAGTAAGACTGTATTTATAACATGCCTTTGACATTAGCTGTGTGACTGCAGCCATCACTAACACTCTCAAACCTGCATTTTGTTAATTTGTAAAGTGGGGATAATAATGCCAATGGTATTTTCCTTCATAGGTTGTTGTGAAGCTTAAAGGAGATGATGCATGCAAATAATTTTCTAAATTTCCAAACACTATCAATATATTAAGTATTACTATATTCAATAGGCAAGTCAGTTTTGATCCTTTTATACTTCTATAAGTAATTTTTAATTACTAAATAACCAATAAACATTTAAAAATACATAGTAAGAACAAGGCAACATGCCAAGCATTTGAAATACAAGTACAATAAACAAAGACAGTCTCAAGCATAGTATTTTCACCTTTTGTTGTTGTTTGCTTGTTTTTTTTTCTTTCTTGAGTTATTTTTCTTATTTGATCTGATTTTTCTTGAGCAACATAATGAATACAGAGAGATATTCAGAAGAAATGTACATGTTAAAATTATATCAAATTGTTTGCTGACTTGGGAAGTGGGAGAAACTTTTGTAAAGGTAAATGTTGAAAACTACCTTTGTTTGTATTTGGAAAAATAAAATATTGTTAAAAATGAAAAAAAAGACAGTCTCTTTTTCCAAGGAACTTAAAATTTAATGGGAGAAAACAGCACAAAAAAGGAAGTTGAAAACTGAGAGAGAGAGGCAACTGACAACATGGGGGAGAAGTTAGAGAAGTACCAAAGTAGATCCTCCATTTGGAAAATAATGTGCTTAATCCCTCTACTAATCGTTATGGGCCAGAACTCTGTACTTAAAACAAGAATTCATACAAGGTGTTAAGTCAGTGGAATTGATGAGACAGTGGTTATCTAGTTTAGCATGTGATTACTATTTCTCCAAGTTCAGTATGATTGACTTCATTTTACAACAAATAATGGTTTCCTAGTGATATAATGCTTGGTTTATACTCATTGTAGAGCACATAAGCCAGGGTCAGAGACAGACTCATAAGGGCTTGGAGAGAGACTCAGATTCAGAGCCAGAGAAGACAAGAGGACTGGAGGCAGGAACTCAAGCTCTCAGAGCCAAGGAGAGAGATTCATTCCATCTTCAGTCAGGCTCCTGGTGGCTCTCCTGGGGGACTGAGAGACAGATTCATTCACTCCATTTCACATAATCTATCCTACTTATCCTACTTAGCTTCTCCACTGAAACCCAGGATCCAAAAGGCTCTCCAGAAAGCTAACCGGGCCCCAGGCAAGGAGACAATAAAGAATTTGGACTTTGGACTTTAACACCTGGCTATTCTTGTGATGATTACTCAACTGAAACTAAGGCTGCTCCCAAGACCTCCAGAACACTACATTTTGGCACTAGAACACTGTCATTGGTCCATATTGCTATTCCTCCCTACCTCCATAAAGGAACTTTTTTATAGGACTGATCTTACAGAAATGTATTAACTCACAAGTTGATCCCTCCCCATTTGGTACTGAGAAGCTCACTGAAACCCTTTCTTCTTGTGCCTTATTTATTAGATTTGGAGCTAGAGGGACCCTAAGAGCTAGGGAAGATTTCTGAGAGGGGAATGGCATAGTCACAAACTCAGAACTCTGGGGCTAGAAGATATGTCAGAGATCATGCAGTTTAACCTTCTCACTTTATAGGTGAAGAAACTAAAGTGACTTATTCAGTTATATGCGTGTTATGTTAAAAGTGGAATTTGAACTGAGGTTCCCTGACCTTCGAATCAGTGCCCTTTCTAGCATTTGCCTTTCTTTCCCATAATATGTTTATATATATATATATGTATATATATATATATATACACACACCTATATATATGTATATATCTGTATATATATGTGTGTGTATACACATATATGTATGTATGCATACACACATACATATATACATACCTACCTATATATTCATATATATCTATGTCTACATCTAACTATATATATATATATGTACATATACATACATATATACATTATATATATTAAACACACACACATATAGCAGGTCAACAAAATTGGGAAAATAATGCTTTTGGAGTTAGAGGAATTGGTTTTATAATCCTAGCTGTCATTTATTATGCTTGAAATATTGACTAAGTGATTTTACCTCCAAAAGTGGGAAGTTTGATCTAAATAGCTTCAAAGATACTTTTTAATCTAATTTTATGATCCCTAAATAGCATATAAGATCCATCTTCTATTGTATCTTACAACTTGTCACACACCATTAAACTTGATGAATTAGAATTATAGGGTTCTTCTTTTTAAATTCAAATGTTCATACACATATTCACACACAGATGTGCACACATGAGACGAACAGATAGATTTGATATAACTTTTAAAGGTAAAACCATTATAGAATATTCACCAGATATGACTGCACAGACAAGAAATTGAGATATTTTCTTCTGGGAAAGCCTACCTTCTCCAAGCCTTTTTATTCTGGGCCATGCTTTTCTGTGTTTTTCTGATTAATTTCCATAGATCTAATGTGATGGGAGATTTGGGGGAGTATTTTAATACTTGGAAAGTATAAATAAAGTACTTTGAATATCTATCCATTATTTCTGATTTTTGATACCAGGCTGATTTACCTACTCTTAGCTACACATCATCTCCAGCAATAACTGCTGACTATCTGCCAACAATGGGGCAGCTAGGAACTAGAGAGCTTGGGAGTGGCAGCATTCTCCAGAACATACCAGAGCAAAGCTGCCATTTGGTGGAGCAGGGACCAATTACTCCATCCAAACCAATTACTATGCACAGGGTAGGTAAGTCAGCCACGTTGAAATTGCAAGTCACCCAAGAGATTGAGGTAGTATATGCCAGATGAGTCACTTACTGCCTCACTTTGACCACCAACTCTCCTCAGAACCTGATTAGGGATGACCCTGAACTCAAGAGTCTTAGAAATAGCTATGCCTCCATCAGAGTACTCTCATCCATTCTTTTTTTTTTTTAAATTAAAGCTTTTTATTTTCAAAACATATACATAGATAATTTTTCAATGTTAATCCTTGCACCTTGTATTCCAATTTTCTCCCTTTCCCACATCCTCTTCTCTAGGTGGCAAGTAAAAGAATACATTAAACATGATTAAAATAAATGTAAAATCCAATATATACATACATATATGTATATATGTAAATAATATATATATATATATATCTTGCTGCAGAAGAAAAATCAAATCAAAAAGGGAAAAATGGGAAAGAAAATAAAATGCAAGCAAACAGCAAGAAAAAAAAATGAAAATTCTATTTTGTTATCCACATTCAGTTCTCACAGTCTTCTCTCTGGGGGTAGGTGGGTCTCTTAATCACAAGATCATTGGAGAACTGGCATGAATCATCTCTTGAAAAGAGCCAAGTCCATCAGAATTGATCACCTTCAATCAATGATCTCCTAGTTCTGCTCATATCACATAGCATCAGTTCATATAAATCTTTCCAGTCTCTCTGAAATCTTCCTACTGGTCGTTTCTTACAGAATAATAATATTCCATACTATTCATATACCATAACTTATTCAGCCATTCTCCAATTGATTGACATTCACTTAGTTTTCAGTTTTTTATCACTGCAAAAAGGGATGCCACAAATATTTTTGCACATGTGGGTCACTTTCCCCCCTTTTCAGATCTCTTTTGGATATAAGCCTAGTAGAAACACTGCTTAATCAAAGGATAGCCTTTTGGACTTAGTCCCAAATTGCTCCCCAGAATCATTAGATCAGTTCACAACTCTACCAAGAATGTATTAGTGTCCCAGTTTTGCCACATTATCTTCAATATTCATCACTATCTTTTGTTGTCATCTTAGCCAATCTGAAAGGTGTGTAGTACCACAGTTTTCTTAATTTGCATTTCTCTGATCAATAGTGATTTAAAGGCCTTTTGTATATAACTAGAAATTGCTTCAATTTCTTCATCTGAAAAGTGTCTGCTCATGTCCTTTGACCATTTATCAATTGGGGAATGGCTTGAATTCTTATAAATTTGAGTTAGTTCCCTATATATTTTAGAAATGAGGCCTTTATCAGAATCTTTGAATGTAAAAATGTTTCCCAGTTTACTGCTCCCTTTCTAATCTTGTGTGCATTAGTTTGGTTTGTACAAAACTTTTTAACTTAATGTAAACAAAATTATCTATTTTGTGTTTACTAATAAATTCCAGTTCTTCTTTGGCCACAATTTCCTTCCTTCTCCATACATCTGAGAGACAAACTATCCTTTGTTCCTCTAATTTGCTTATATCACTCTTTATGTACAAATCATGAACCCATTTCAATGTTATTTTCATAAAAGGTGTTAGGTATGGGTCAATGCCTAGTTTCTGCCACACAAGTTTCCAATTTTCCAAGCAGTTTTTGTCAAATAGTGAGTTTTGATCCCCAAATATGGGGTCTTTGGGTTTGTTGAACACTAGATTGCTATAGTCATGGATTATTTTGTCCTGTAAACCTAATCTATTTCACTGACTGACTACTCTATTTCTAAGCCAATACCAAATGGTTTTGATGACTGCTTTGTAATATAATTTTAGGTCTGGCACAGCTAGGCCACCTTCATTGGCTTTTTTTTTTCATTAATTTCCTTGAAATTCTTGACCTTTTCTTTTTTCAGATGAACTTTGTTATTATTTTTTCTAGATCTGTAAAATAATTTCTTGGGAATCTGATTGGTGTGGCACTGAATAAGTAAACTAATTTCAATAGTATTGTCATTTTTATTGTATTTTCTCAGCCTACTCATGAGCATTTGATATTTTTCAAATTGACTTTATTTGTGTGGAAAATTTTTTAGTTGTATTCATATAGTTCCTGACTTAGCCTTGATAGGTAGACTCCTAAATATTTTATGTTATGTATGGTTATCTAAAATGGAATTTCTCTTTGTATTTCTTGCTGTTGGACTTTGTTGGTAATATATAAAAATGCTCATGATTTATATGGATTTATTTTATATTCTTCAACTTTGCTAAAGTTGTCAATTGTTTCTAGTCGTTTAGTTTTTTTAGTTGATTCTCTAGGGTTTTCTAAGCATACCATCATATTATCTGTGAAGAGTGATAATTTGGTTTCCTTATTATCTACTCTAATTCCTTTAATCTCTTTTTCTTCTTTTATTGTCAAAGCTAACATTTTAACACAATATTGAATAATAATGGTGAGTGTGAGTAACCTTGTTTCATCCCTGTTCTTACTGGGAATGGTTCTAGTTTGTCCCCATTATAAATGATGCTTGCTGATAATTGTAAATAGAAGCCACTGAACGTTTTAAGGAAAACTTCATTTATTCCTAAACTCTCTAGTGTTTTTCATAGAAATGGGTGTTGGATTTTGTCAAATACTTTTTCTGCATCTATTGAGGTAATAATATGATTTTTGCTGATTTGGTCAATTGATATAGTCAATTATGCTAATAGTTTTCCTAATATTGAACCAGCCCTGCATTTCTATTATAAATTCTACTTGGTCATGATGTATTATCCTGGGAAAAAGTTGCCATAATCTCTTTGCTAATATTTTATTTGAGATTGTTGTATCAATATTCATTAGGGAAATTGGTCTATAATTTTCTTTCTCTTTTTTCACCCTACCTGGTTTAGGTATCAGCACCATATCTGTGTCATAAAAGGACTTTGGTATTCTTTCTTACTTTTATTTTGATATTCTTTCTTTCTCTCCTTTTTCAAATGATTTGCATAATATTGAAATTAATGATTCTTTGAATGTTTGGTGTAATTCACATGTAAATCCATCTGGTACTAGAAATTTTTTTCTTAGGGAGCTGGTTAATGGATTGTTCTATTTTTTTCTGAAATGGGACTATCTAAGTAATTTGTTGCCTCTTCTGTTAATCTGGAGAATTTATTTTTGTAGGTATTCCCCTATTTCACTTAGATTATCAAGTTTATTGATATATTGTTGGGCGAAATAACTCCTAATTATTGCTCTAATTTCTCCTTCATTGGTGAAAAGTTCTCCTTTTTCATTTTTGAGACTAAAGTTTGATTTTCTTCTTTCATTTTTGTAATCAAATTTAACTAAAGGTTTATCTGTTTTGTTGTTTTTTTTCCATAAGACCAACTCAGTTTTATTGATTAATTCAATAGCTTTCTTACTTTCAATTTTATTAATCTCCCATTTTATTTTCAGAATTTCAAAATTGGTATTTAATTGGAGGTTTTAAGTTTGATCTTTTTCTAGCTTTATTAGTTTTATGCCCAATTCAGTGATCTTCTCTTTCTCTGTTTTATGCAAGTAAGCATCTACAGAAATAAAGTTTTGCCCAATAACTGTTTTGGCTGCATCCCATAAATTTTGGAATTCTGTCTCATTGTTGTCATTCTCTTGGATGAAATTATTGATTGTGTCTATGATTTATTGTTTCACTCACTCATTCTTTAGTAGTAGAGTTTCCAATTAATTTTCATCTATTTCCCCATCTATTTTACTGCATGAAATTTTTATTGTATCATGATTTGAGAAAAATGCATTTATTATTTCTGCCTTTCTACATTTGATTTTGAGGTTTTTATGCCCTAATACATAGTCAATTTTTGTATAGGTTCCATATACTGCTGAAAAAAAAAGTACATTCCTTTCTGTCTCTATTCAATTTTCTCTAAAGATCTATCATCCCTAACTTTTCTAGGATTCTATTTACCTCCTTAATTTCTTTAGTATTTATTCTGTCATTTGATTTATCTAGTTTTGAGAGACCAAGTTTGAGATTGCCCCACTAATATAGTTTTGTTGTCTAATTCTTTTTGAAGTTCTCTTAACTTCTCCTCTAGGAATTTAGATGCTATAATACTGGGTGCATACATGTTTAGTATTGATATTACTTCGTCATTTATGGTACCTTTAATTAGGATGCAGTTTCCTTCCTTATCCCTTGAAATTTGATCTATTTTTGCTTTTTTTTTATCTGAGATCATGATAGCTACACCTGCTTTTTATACCCCAGATAAAGCATAATAGATACTGCTCTAGTCTTTTGCCTTTACTCTAAATGTATGACTTCTTTAAATGAGTTTCTTGTAAACAACAAGAAATTGGCTTTTAATCCGGTCTGCTATCCTCTACTGTTTTATGGGAGAATTCATCCCATTCACATTCACAGATAAAATTACTAATTCTGTATTTTCTGCCATCTTGTTTATCTCCATTTATATTTTTCCTCTTCCCTTTCTCCCTATCTCTCCTCCTCAGGATTTTGTCACTGATCTCCTCCTCCCTCAAGCATCCCTCCCCTCCTCCCACTTTCTTAAACTTTTCCTCTTCAAGTTATATTCTCCCCTCTATTAGCTTACCCCTTTCTTTCCCCCTTCCTCATCCTACTTGCCTATAGGGTGAAACAAGCTTTTTTGTGAAGCTAAATGTATCTGATATTCTGTCTTTGAATCTGATGAAAGTAAGATTTTCACAATGCTCATCTCCCTCCTATTCCTCAATTGCAATATGGCTTTTTTGCCTCCTCATAATATGTAATTTACCCCATTTTAACTACATTTTCCTCTTTTTCCACTAGAATCACCTTTCTTCCTCTAGTTTCCTTTTTAAATCATCACAATAAAATCAAATTATACCTGTACCCTCTAAGTCTACTGGTAATAGAGATACAGATCACAAGATTTAAACATATCATTTTCCCACAATGGGATATAAGCTTTTTAACTTTTTAAAAAAGTTATTTTTTTATTTTCTTTTTACCTTTTTGTGTTTCTCTTGAGTTATGCATTCGAAGATCAAATTTTCTATTAGCTCTGATCTTTTCATTAGAAATAGATGAAATTTACCTGTTTCATTGACTTTTCTTTTATTTTTTATTTTTTTTTTCTTTTCTTTTGCCCTGAAAGATGATGCTCAGTTTTGCTGGATAGTTGTTTCTTGACTTAAATCTTAAATTCTACCATTTAGTGAATTATTTTCTTCAGTTAGCTTTTTTACATGTCCTTTTGCATTTGGCCAATTGAGGTATTTTATTCATTGCATTTTTTTTTAATTTCACAAATTCTGTTTTTCAGCAATGAATTGTTTTTTTTTTTTTTTCATATAATAAGGAATTTTCTTCAGATAATTTCTGTTTTTCCTTTTCCATACCTCCTGCAAAGATCTCATTTTCTTTCCCCATTTTTCTTCTAACTTTCATTTAAGATCCTTTTTTAATTATTCAAAGAGAGCCTTGTAAAATGAGAATGAACTCATATTATCCTTTGGGGTTTCCTTTATAGCTGATTTGCCTTTAGGATTCTTACAGTGTGAGGTCTATTCTTCTTTACTTCTATGATCAGAATTCTTTTTGCTTTTTTGCTCATTTTAAAGGTTAAGGCAAAGGGGCAACAGCCACTTCAGTATGCCCTAGGACTAGTGCCACTAAATGACTTCTGGTGCTAGATAGATGAGTCCAGGTCCTATGCTATTCTGGGGTTTAAGGGCTCACTATTTGTTTTTATATTTGCTTTGTGTGTCTCACAGGAAACACACTGAACCACTGGCTTGTAACCAGAGAAGCCTAAGAGCCACACATAAATTCCTCTATGCATAGACATCAAAATGCCCTAGTTTCCTGCCCCCAGCTCCTTGCCCTTGGCTCCTTGAGCTGCATCTAGGATCAGCAGCTTGTCCTCCTGCCTGATTGAAACAGACCTTTTCTGAAGTTCTTCCAAAGTATCTTCTTCTGGAAATTTGGTGTACTACAAATATTTATGGGTTCTGTCACTCCAAAACCAGTTCAGAGGATTAATCTGATGTTGATTTGAGGGAAGCTTAGAGAAGATCAGATAAAGGTGTGTCTACTCTCAACCATCTTAGCTCTGCCCTTCTCATCCACTCTTTAGGGGTTGCTGCCACAGTTATTAGAGACCCAGAAAGGAAAGTTTTTTTTTTTCCCCCAATGACTTTGGTATTATCCAATGGGTCAACAGCACAAATTGATATGATTTTATCAGTGGAAAAATGGTAAAGTTTACTATCTGTAGAACAATGGGATTTTTCTATCTGGTTGGTAGCTGGAGTATGAGCTCTTTGAGAATAAGGTATCTCTCACTTTCCTATTTGTATTTCCAATATTTAGCAAAGTCTTTTGTGCATAGCAATTACTTCATATATACTATATTTATTTATACACATCCTCAATGGTGATTTTATGCCAACTTGCCATTGGCAATATTTCTCTGCTGGCACTTTATGCACACCCTTGTTGTTGTTGTTGCTCCTTAATCATTTCATTCATCTCTGACCCTTTTTGATCCCATCTGGCAAAGATACTGGAGTGGTTTGCAATTTCCTTCTCCAGCCCATTTTACAGATGAGAAAACTGAGTCAAACAGGAGCAAGTGACTTGCCCAAGGTAAGTGCAGCTAGTAAATATCTGAGGCCAGATTTGAATTTAGGTCTTCTTGATTCTAAGTGCAGTGTTCTAGCTGCCCCTAGGCAGATCATGTCTCTACATTGCTGGTGGGCAAATGGATATTGGTATGGAAAAGGCAGATGTGCCCATGCACATGTCAGAGAGAGAAATGAAGTCTTCAATCACATGAAACAGCCTTAAAAATGGAGTCATTTGAACTTGATGATTTAATGTTTGATTGGAACAATCCCAGGACTTTGTTTTGGTATTCTGGGTCTTGAGCTAAAATAGATTATCTTATAAAACAGATTCTTTAGGATGTCATGAAGACAGAACGTTTCTCTTTTCCAAAGGCTTATTTGAAAAAAGTCATTCACAAATTCCAACTATGAGATGAGGAGAAGAGAGAACTTAAAATGCTCAAACCAAGTCAACAATTTTGGGGAAGGCTTTTATCATAACAGAGTTGAGAAAAGAATGTCTTTGGAGTCAGAGGAACTGGGTTTATATTCCTGTATATCATTTCAGATATTTGTGATGTTGACTAAGTGACTTTACCTCCAGAGACCTTGATTTCCTCATTTGTGAAATGAGTGATTTGGTTTAAATAGCTTCTAATATTCCTTTCAATCTAAATTTATGATCCTTAAGTAGTTTATATAAGCTATCTTTTATGGGATCTTACAACTGATCACACATAACTGTAAATGATGAGTTAGAATTATAGGGTTCTTTTTAAATTCAATTTTTTATTAATTTTACATCATTGATTGAGTAGTATGGCAACCTCTTTGCATAGGATCATAGACATGAATCTGGAAGGCACTCTAAAAAATGCACTTGTCCATCTATTTTTATTTTACAAATGAGAAAATTGAGGCCCAGGAAAGTGCTGTGACTTTTTTAAGGTCACATGGCTTGTAAGTGCACAGTGATAAGATTTAAGCCTGACTCCAAACTTAGCACCTTTTCCATTGTTTCCATTCTATTTCTCATTTCATACTTGAATAAGTAAATTTTTTGGGAAGGCACTTGTCTTCTGGTCTGATCTGGTTTGGTCTTTTTGGGAGCTGCTCATCCACCTTTGTTGTTCATATCTCATCAGCCCTCACCTGACCATCCAAGAAATTGTAGCATGCAAAGTGACTATATTCCAATAAAGTCTCCTGGCAGATAGGTTAAACCAGATTGAGGTGAATTATAGGTCTTGAACCCATCAGTGAATTACTACCTCATGCAGGTGAAGACTTCTCCCAGTTGGAATAGGAGATATAAATAATTTGTTTCAATGACTATGAAGACAACAGAAGGGAGCATTGTGGAGAGAATAGTGCTTGCTCAGACAATAAAGATGTCATGATCATCCACTGCATCCTAAGCCACTGCCAGTCATCTTGACCTTTGTCTTGCCATTGGTCTTCAATGACTCTGGAAGAGAGAGTGAGATAGGACTTTGAGCAACCTTGCCTCACTTAAATCTAATTTTTGCATTGGTTAAGACAACACCCCATGATCTCATTGGTCTTTTTAAAAAAGGGTTGAAAATAGACTTGTATTGAAAAGAGCCATCTCCATTCAGAGAGAGTACTATTGAGACTGAATGTAGATCAAAGCATAATATCTTCACTTTTTTCCTTTCTTGTGATATTCCCCTTTTGATCTGATTTTTTTTTGTAACGTACGATGTATATGCAAACATGTTTAGAAGAACTGAACATGTTTAACCTATATTGGATTGCTTGCTGTCTAGGGGAGAGGACAGAGAAGGAGGAAGAGAGAAAAAATTGGAACACAAGGTTTTACAAAATGAATGTTGAAAGCTATTTTACATGTATTTGGAAAAATAAAAAGGTATTAAAAAAAACAACAATAATATAAAGAATTGATAAACAGCAAGTTAAGTGGCAAAATCAGGATTTGAACCCAGGTCTTCCAATTTCAAGTTTACTGGGACATGAAGGTTATAGAGAGATACTTATGTGTATATCTGGGCTTTTAAAAATGTAACTCATTCAACTAACAAAATAAAATAGTTCCCATCTGTTATCTCACTTAGTCCTCATACACATATAAAAAGACATTATTATTCTCATTTCACAGAAACTGAATTTCAGAGACTTTAAATGACTTGGCCATGGTCACATTGCTTGTTAATATAGAAGTCAGAATTCAAAGCCAGCTCCCTCTTGACTTCAAGGTTAGTGTTTTCCAATACACCAGCCTACTTCTTTTTTGTTCTTTCCCATTTAAAAAGTAAAGGCAGTGCCCTATATGTATAGAATAAAGAAAAGGTTAAATCTCTCTATGATAGCTACAATAGATACCAAAACTGAATATTTTCCTTCCCTCTTTGTCTTCTTTGCAGAAGCAAATCATAATTATACCTTTACTGGTTCATAACTATCTTCTTTTACCTTCTCTTCCTTCCTTCTTTTTCTTTTCTTTCCCTTGCCTTTTCTTGCCTTCTTCTTCCTTCCCTTTTCAATTCACCAAATATTTAAGTGATAGATCCTTCATATTCAAAGACAAAAACAAAACAAAAAGGGGAACAGCATGTACTTAGATAAATAAATGCAAACAAAATATTAATTTTAATGTAGAGCATTTGAGGAAGATACTAGGATATAGGATGTTCTGAAAAAATCCTTTCAAGAGGAAGCCCCTTAACTGAGCCTCAGAACAACCCTGTGGCTGCTCAAGTCAATGCAGCTGGGATTTCTGCTCTAACATCTCCGTTCAGAGCATCTGATTCAGCTTTTCCAGGACTGAATAGGTCATTGTAGAAGGGAAGAGAATAGGCTTTGAAGTTGAACAGTAATTCCAGATTCCTTGTCCCCTAAAGCATTACTGGCTGTGGCCAGAAGCCCTTTGTACTCCTGGTCAACCCTCAACTTATCTTTCAAGCTTCTCTGTAATGTGCACCACATGTGAGAGAACCCCATCAATTGTTCATAGGAGTTTGCTGTAATTGCTTGTCTCGTGCATGATATAAAACAGTACTTTGATTTCTCATCTTCCCCTTGGGTGCATTGTAACATAACTCCCTTAATTTTCAGGGGTTATATCTTTGAACTTAAGCTTCTCTCTGTCTCTGTCTTTCTCTGTCTCCCTTTCTCTCTCTGTCTCTATCTGTCTGTCTCTCTTCTCCCTCCCTCTTCTCCTTTCTTGTCCTTTCCTCCCTTCCTCTCCTCATTTTTCCTTCCTTCCTTCCTTCCTTCCTTCCTTCCTTCCTTCCTTCCTTCCTTCCTTCCTTCCTTCCTTCCTTCCTTCCTTCCTTCCTTCCTTCCTTCCTTCCTTCCTTCCTTCCTTCCTTCCTTCCTTCCTTCCTTCCTTCCTTCCTTTTCCTTTTTTTACTCTGCCAGCTTTTATAACTACAATTCTCAAAAATGTCTTTGGCACCCAAGTTAGCTCAATGGCCTTAGATCTCTAGACAGACACCTCGATTTAGATTTGCTTCCTTCTAATCTCAAGGCTGCTTTCTTCACTATTTTTTTTTTCTTTATAAAGAGTATTCCCAGCTCTTTGGATTGATGACTTCCACCAACATGACTAGTGAAATTGTGCAGAACTCCAAATCAACATTCCCAGGAGATGGGCCTCCATTAACAGAAATAACCTAGACAGCATAAGCTTCTCTCACTGACGTTATCCCCATGCCTATGTGGTATTATAACTTAAGCCTAAAAACCATAAGAAATGGAAGGATATGTCTCCACTATAGGTCAAACATTTATTTTCCCTATCTTTTCTATTTTATTTTAATTTTACCAGTGATTAATTTCATGTAGATACAATTAAATTCAAATAGATGGACATTTATTAACTGATTACCTTATGTCAGTTTTGGGGCAAAGACCCGAGGATAAGAAGTTAAAGCAAAACCTTCTCTGTTTTTAAGATAATTACATTATATTGGAGTAAAAACATATGTTTCTATATAAGTATAGATAAGCAAAAAGACAAAGTAAGGAATAATTATTGCTAATATTTTATAACACTTTTAGATTTGCAAGATGCTTACAAATTTGATTCACTTAATTCTTACAACTCTGGGAGGTAAGAGTTCTTATTATTTCCACTTTGCAAATGATAAAATAAAGTCTTTAAAAATACTGTCTCATTTGAGCCTCACAACAACTCTGAGGTAGAACTAGCTGTTCTAATTACTATCCCAAATTTAAAGATAAGGAAACTATGACAGAAATATTGTGATTTACTGAGGGTCAGACAGCTAAAAGGTATCTGAAATAGGAGGTTAAGTCAAATCCTTTGCTTTAGCCACTGCCTCTAGTACCAAGTAACCTCAAGGGAAAGAACATTAATAACGGAGTGAATCAGGGAAATCTTCATGTAGGAGATGGCACCTGAACTATGCTCTGAACAAGGTAGGGAACTGAAGAGGAAAAGAATATATTCCAATCAATCAATTAATCAACAAGTTTATTAAGGGTAACATGGTACTGGGAATATGAAAACAAAAATCAACTTCTGTTCTCAAGGAATTTACTATCTAATGGGGGTCACAAGCTATATAAATATGTCTATACAAAGTAAATACAAGTCATTCTTTGGGAGACTAGCATGGGGGGAATCAGGAAAAATCATATTGAACGTGAAGCAAAGCCTAATATGTTCAATTTTGTTAGTGTTGCTTGTTTGCTTGGTTTCTTTTTCCTTCTTATGTTTTCCCCACTTTTGATCTGATTTTTCTTGTGCAACATGACACATATGGGAATATATTTTGAAGAATTATACATGTTTAACCTATATGGGATTATTTGCTATCTCGGGAAGGGAGGATAGGGAAAGAGAGGGAAACAAATTTGGAACACTGGGTTTTGCAAAGATAAATGTTGAAAATTATTTTTGCATGTATTTGGAAAAATAAAATACTATTTAAAAATTAAAAAGGAAAAATTTCATTAATAAATAATATATGAGCTGAGCTTTGAAAGAAACTAGTGATTCTAAGAGGCTGATATAAGGAGAAAAAGGCATTTCCAGATTGGGGAACAGCCTAGGAAAAAGAATGGCGGTAAAGAAATGAAGTATTGTTTGTGGATTAATAACAATAAAAATTTGGCTAGACCTTTGGGATTAAGATTAATGCTTAATAGATCTAGAGAAGTAGATTGGTACCAAGAGTTTTTACATGGATGTTGAAAAATAAGAAGGTAGAAATGCAATGTTGTAAAATTTCAGTGTAAACATTTATACCTCAGAATAAGCAAATGCTACAAATCAGATCTTGATTTACTGTTTTGTTGATTGAATTTAAAAAGTGATCAGAGGGACTTCCGGCCAAGATGGCAGTGTGGAGGCAGATAGCTGCTTGAGCTCCATGTTTTCTCTCAGGATTTACTTCATGACAAGCCTCAGAGTTAATGCTTGACTGGAAAAGAAACCCACAGATAATCACCAAGAGAAGACATCCTTGAAATTCGCCAGAGAAGATTTGTGTTTGCTCGGGGGAGGGTCGAACAGACTGGGCCCAGATTGAGGGCAGGAAAGCCAGAGCAGGGCAGGCAGCTCACACAGCTCAGACTGGAGGGGGGAGGGGTACGATCTCTGCCGTTTCTGTGAAAAGGCTTTTACCCCAGTGTAGACATTCTATCTTGGCAGCAAGCCAGGAGCAGTGCAGAGGGTGTAAACACTGGAGGTGAAGAATAAAACCCCAGAAAGCTAGCATCTCTCAGAACCCGGCCACCCCACCCCCACCTGAAGTGACTCAGCGAGTTCTTAGAGCCTCAGAGCGCAGACACAGCACAACCATCACTGTTCTGTTAGTGGCTCTCTGCTGCCCCCTCCCTCCCCCAGTCTGTAGAGGAAGCCCATTAACACCATCCAGCCACATCCCCCCCCAAAAAAAAACAGACCAATTGTTTCTCTTGTCAATTTGTTTTCTTCGATTCAGCTCTGACAAAATGAACAAAAAATTTAAAAGGGCTCTAACTATTGACAGCTTCTGTATGGAGAAATAGCAGACTTCAAATACTGAGGGCACTAAAAGCAGACTGTCTCCAGAGGAATCCCGTAAGGGGGATATATATGATCTGCTCCTCAATGCAAAAGAATGTCATAGAGGAAATCAAAAAGGCTCTCACAAGAGAGCTAGAAGACAAATGGGAAAAGGAAAGGGAAGCTTGGCAAGAGAGCCTGGAGAAGTCATTCCACGCATTTAAAGACAGAGTAAATAAAGAAAACAAATAATTGAAAAATAAAATTAGTGAATTAGAAAAGGTAAACAACTCCAAGGAAAACAGGATTAGTGAGCTGGAAAAGGTAAACAACTCCAAGGAAAACAGGATTAGTGAGCTGGAAAAAGAAAACAGCTCTCTAAAAAATAAAATGGATAAAATGGAAAAAAATTCCATAGAACAAAAAAACTCACTTAAAAACACAATTGGACAATTACAAAAAGATATTTAAAAAGTAAGTGAAGAAAGTACATCATTGAAAATTAGACTCGAACAAGTAGAAATGAATGAATCAAGGAGAAACCAAGAAGTAGTCAAGCAAAACCAGAGACATGAAACAATTGAAAAGAATGTCAAATACTTTATTAGAAAGACAACAGACCTGGAAAACAGATCCAGGAGAGACAATTTAAGAATAATCAGACTCCCTGAAAAATGTGAGGGAAAAAAAAAAGAGGTTTGACACTATTTTCGAGGAAATTATCAAAGAGAACTTCCCAGACATTTTGGAAACAGAGGGTAAAATAGACATTGAAAAAATTCATCAATCACCTACTGAAAGGGACTCTAAAATCAAAACGCCAAGAAATATACTGGCCAAGTTCAAGAACCATGACACAAAGGAAAAAAATACAGGAAGCTGCTAGAAAAAAGCAATTTAGATATGGAGGAGCCACAATAAGGATAACCCAGGATCTAGCAGTGTCCACATTAAAAGAATGAAAGGCCTGGAACATGATATTCCTAAAGGCTAAGGAACTAGGTATGCAGCCAAGAATAACTTACCCAGCAAAAATGAACATGGTTTTCCAGGGAAGAAGATGGACATTTAACGAAATAAATAAATTCCATCTATTCTTAATGAAAAAACCAGATCTACATAAAATGTTTGATCTTCAAATACAGAACTTAAGAGATTTCTATAAAGGTAAAAAGAAATCTTGAGGACTATACTTCTGCCATAAAAATATGTAAAGAACATATGTATAATTTGTCCTAGAAACTAGAGGTGGAAAGAAAATTATATCATAAAAAAAGGTAAAGTGGTGGTACTACGTCTCATGAAGAGGCAAAGGTAATCTATTATATCTGAGAGAAAGAAAGGAGGGAGATGAATGTAGTGTGTATCAATAGACATATTCGATTTATGGTGAAACTTCTTCCACTTCATTGAAAAGTGAGAGGGAAGGAGTAAGTTAAGGGGAAGAGAATACAGAAATTGTGAGGAAAAGGGGTAAAATAAGGGGAGGAACTTTGAGGTCGGGGAGAGATACTAAAAAAGGGAGGGCTGTGAAAAGCAAGTGGTGTTCACAAGTTTAATACTGGGTAGGGGGGTAAGAGGGAAGGAAAGGAGAAAAACATAAGCAGAGGTTAACAGGATGGCAAGCAATATAGAATTAGTCATTCTAACCATAAATGTGAATGGGGTAAACTCCCTCATAAAGAGGAAGCAGTTAGCAGACTGGATTAAAAGCCAGAATCCTACTATATGTTGTTTACAGGAAACACACCTGAAACAGGGTGATACATTCAAACTAAAAGTAAAAGGGTGGAGCAGAATCTACTATGCTTCAGGCAAAGCCAAAAAAGCAGGGGAAGCCATCCTCATCTTAGATGAAGCAAAAACAAAAATTGATCTAATTCAAAGAGATAAGGAACAGCATTATATCCTGCCAAAGGGTAGCATCAATAATGAAGCAGTATCAATATTAAACATATACGCACCAAGTGGTGCTGCATCTAAATTCTTAAAAGAGAAATTAAGAGAGCTGCAAAAGAAATAGATAGCAAAACTATAATAGTGGGAGATCTCAACTCTAATTCTCAGAATTAGATAAATTAAACCACAAAATAAATAAGAAAGAAGTCAAAGAGGTAAATAGAATAGAATACTAGAAAAGTTTAATATGATAGATCTTTGGCAAAAGCTAAATGGAGACAGAAAGCAGTATACTTTCTTCTCAGTAGTTCATGGAACCTATACAAAAATTGATCATATACTAGGGCATAAAAACCTCAAAATCAAATGCAGTAAGGCAGAAATAGTAAATGCATCCTTTTCAGACCACAATGCAATCAAAATTACATTTAATAAAAAGCCAGGGGAAAATAGACGAAAAAATAATTGGAAACTAAATAATCTTATACTAAATAATGATTGGGTAAAACAGCAAATCATAGGCATAATTAATAACTTCACCAAAGAAAATGACAATAATGAAACATCATACCAAAATGTGTGGGAAACAGCCAAAGCAGTAATAAGGGGAAGTTTTATATCTCTACAGGCCTACTTGCACAAAATAGAGAAAGAGAGGGCCAATGAATTGGGTTTAGACCTAAAATTGATAGGAAAAAAAAAATTAAAAACCACCAAACACAAAACTTGAAATTCTAAAAATAAAAGGTGAAATTAATAAAAGTGAAAGTTAAAAAAAAAAAAAAACTATTGAATTAATTAATAAAACTAAGAGTTGGTTCTATGAAAAAACCAACAAAATAGACAAACCCTTAGTAAACCTGATTAAAAAAAGAAAAGAGAAAAAACAAATTGTTAGTCTTGAAAATGAAAAGCGAGAACTCACCACTAATGAAGAGGAAATTAGAACAATAGTTAGGAGCTACTTTGCTCAACTTTATGCCAATAAATTCGATAACTTAAATGAAATGGAAGAATACCTTCAAAAATATAGCTTGCCCAGATTAACAGAGGAAGAAGTAATCAGTCTAAATAGTCCCATCTCGGAAAAAGAAATAGAACAAGCTATTAACCAACTCCCTAAGAAAAAATCCCCAGGACCAGATGGGTCCTGTGAATTCTACCATGTGAATTCTACCAAACATTTAAAGAACAACTAACTCCAATGCCATATAAACTATTTGAAAAAATAGGGATTGAAGGAGTCGTACCAAATTCCTTTTATGGCACAGACATGGTACTGATACCTAAACCAGGTAGAATGAAAACTGAGAAAGAAAACTATAGACCGATCTCCTTAATGAATATTGATGCTAAAATCTTAAATAAGATAATATTAGCAAAAAGACTTCTGAAAATCATCCCCCGGATAATACACTATGATCAAGTAGGATTTATACCAGGAATGCAGGGCTGGTTTAATATTAGGAAAACTATTAGTATACTTGACCATATTAATAATCAAATTAATAAAAACCACATGATCATCTCAATAGATGCAGAAAAAGCATTTGATAAAATCCACATCCATTCCTATAAAAACGCTTGAGAGTAGAGGAATAAATGGAGTATTCCTTAAAATAATAACGAGCATATATTTAAAACCACCAGTAAATATCATATGTAATGGTGATAAACTGGAACCTTTCCCTGTAAGATCAGGAGTGAAACAAGGTTGCCCACCATCACCATTACTATTCAATATAGAACTAGAAATGCTAGCCTCGGCAATAAGAGCCTAGAAAGACATTCAAGGAATTAGAGTAGGAAATAAGGAAATCAAACTATGACTCTTTGCAGATGACATGATGGTATACTTAGAGAATCCCAAAGACTCTGCTAAAAAGCTATTAGAAATAATTCAGAATTTTAGCAAAGTTGCAAGATACAAAATAAATCTACATAAATCCTCAGCATTTTTATACATTACCAACACAATCCAAGAGCAAGAGATACAAAGAGAAATTCCATTCAAAATAACTGTCGATAGTATAAAATATTTGGGAATATATCTACCAAAGGAAAGTCAGGAATTATATATGCAAAATTACAAAACACTTGCCACAAAAATTAAGTCAGATTTATATAATTGGAAAGACATTTAGTGCTCTTGGATAGGCCGAGCGAATATAATTAAGATGACAATACTCCCTAAACTAATCTATTTATTTAGTGCTATACCAATCAGACTCCCAAGAAACTATTTTAATGACCTAGAAAAAATAACAACAGAATTCATATGGAACAACAAAAGGTCAAGAATTTCAAGGGAAGTAATGAAAAAAAAATTAAATGAAGGTGGTCTAGCTGTACCTGATCTAGAACTATATTATAAAGCAGCAGTCACCAAAACCATTTGGTATTGGCTAAGAAATAGACTAGTTGATCAGTGGAATAGGTTAGGTTCACAGGGCAAGATAGTGAATAAAAATAGCAATTTAGTGTTTGAGAAACCCCAAGATCCCACCTTTTGGGATAAGAATTCATTATTTAACAAAAACTGTTGGGAAAACTGGAAATTAGTATGGCAGAAACTAGGCATAGACCCACATTTAACACCACATACTAAGATAAGATCAAAATGGGCCCAAGATTTAGGCATAAAGAACAAAATCATAAATAAATTGGATGAACATGGGATGGTTTACCTCTCAGACTTGTGGAGGAGGAAGGAGTTTGTGTCCAAGGGAGAACTAGAGAAAATTATTGATCACAAAATAGAAAATTTTGATTACACCAAATTAAAAAGTTTCTGCAAACATGATTAGAAGGGAAGTAACAAATTGGGAAAACATTTTTACAGTTAAAGATTCTGATAAAGGCCACATCTCCAAAATATACAGAGAATTGACTTTAATTTATAGGAAATCAAGCCATTCTCCAATTGAAAAATGGTCAAAGGATATGAACAGACAATTTTCAGATGATGAAATTAAAACTATTTCCACTCATATGAAAGAGTGTTCCAAATCACTATTGATCAGAGAAATGCAAATTAAGACAACTCTGAGATATCATTACACACCTGTCAGATTGGCTAAGATGACAGGAACAAATAACAATGAATGTTGGACGGGCTGTGGGAAAACTGGGACACTGATGCATTGTTGGTGGAATTGTAAAAGAATCAACCATTCTGGACAGCAATCTGGAATTATGCCAAAAAGTTATCAAAATGTGCATACCCTTTGACCCAGCAGTGCTACTATTGGGCTTATATCCCAAGGAAATACCAAAGAAGGGAAAGGGACCTGTATGTGCCAAAATGTTTGTGGCAGCCCTTTTCATAGTGGCTAGAAATTGGAAAATGAATGGATGTCCATCAATTGGAGAATGGTTGGATAAATTATGGTATATGAATGTTATGTAATATTATTGTTCTGTAAGAAATGACCAACTGGAGGAATACAGAAAGGCTTGGAGAGACTTACATCAACTGATGCTGAGTGAAACGAGCAGAACTAGGGGATCATTATACACTTCAACAATGATACTGTATGAGGATGTATTCTGATGGAAGTGGATATCTTCAACATAGAGAAGAGCTAATCCAATTCCAATTGATCAATGATGGACAAACTCAGCTACATCCAGAAAAGGAACACTGGGAAATGCATGTAAACTGTGAGCATTGTTTTGTTTTGTTTTGTTTTTCTTCCCAGATTATTTTTACCTTGTGAATACAATCCTTCCTTTGCAACAACAACAACAAAATTCGATTCTGCACATATATATATTGTACCTAGGATATACTATAAGATATTTAATATGTATGGGAATGCCTGCCATCTAGGGGAGGGGGTGGAGGGAAGGAGGGGAAAAATTCAGAACAGAAGGGAGTACAAGGGATAATGTTGTAAAAAAAAATTACCTTTGCATGTGTACTGTCAAAGAAAATGTTATAATTATAAAAATTCATAATAAAAAAAAGTGATCAGAAATGTCAATAATGCAGATTAAACATAAAAATATAATAGGAATATATTTTTCTCCCCAAAAGAGCTAGATGTTAAACTTTCTCTCATATTTATAGGGAATATAAAGTAGATGAGTTTGACTGTAATAGAATATATAAAACAGAGTAATATAAAATAAGACTGGAAAGGAAAAAGGCAACTAGATTAAAAATGACTTTAAATTCAAGACTCAGAATTGTGTATTTTATCTTAGTGAAAATATTTACAAGTACCATTGAAGATTTTTAAGTAAGGGAGTAGTATGATGAAAGGAGCACAGATTTATAAGTAATAAGGATTTCAGAGACCATCTAGTACAATTATTTTGCAGGTAAGGAAAATACTATAAGCAACTAGAAAAAATCAATTCAAATATAAAGGATTATTCATGATCTAGCAGCATCCACATTAAAGGATCGAAGGGCCTGGAATCTGATAATCCAAAAGGCTAAGGAACTTGGTATGCAGCCAAAAATAACTTACCAAGCTAAAATGAGCATTCTTTCCAGGGAAGAAGATAGACTATTCAGTGAAATAAGTGAAATTCATCTATTTCTGATGAAAAAACCAGAACTAAACAAAAAGTTTGATCTCCAAATATAGGACTCAAGAGAAACCTAAAAAGAAATCTTGGGAACTATATTTCTGTTATAAAGATATATAAACATCAGATGTATAATTTGTTCTAGAAACTAGAGGTGGAAAAGAAATTGTATCAGAAAAAAGGGTAAAGTGGGGGTACTATATCTCACAAAGAGGCAAAGGAAACCTATTATATCTGAGAGAAAGAATGGAGGGGGATGAACATAGTGTGTTTCTTACTCTTATCAGAATTGGCATATTCGATTTATGGTGAAATTTCTCCCACCTCATTGAAAAGTGGGAGGGGAAAAGTGAAAAGGGAAGGAGTAAGCTAAATGGAAGGGAATACAGAAATTGTGAGGAAAAAGGATAAGATAGGGCGAGGAACTCTAAGATGGGGTGAAGGATACTAAAAAGAGAGGGCGTGAGAAGGAAGTGGTGCTCACAAGTTTAATACTGGGAAGGGGGGTAAGGGGGAAGGAAAGGAGAAAAGCTAAGCAGGGTTTAACAAGATGGTAAGTAATACAGAATTGGTGTTTTTAACCATAAATGTGAATGGAGTATACTCCCCCATAAAGAGGAAGCAGTTAGCAGACAAAATTAAAAGCCAGAATCCTACATTGTGTTGTTTGCAGGAAACACACCTAAAGCAGGGTGATACTTACAGAGTAAAGGTAAAAGGTTGGAGCAGAACCTACTATGCTTCAGGTGAAGTTAAAAAAAAAAAAAGCAGGGGTAGCTATCCTGATCTCAGATCAAGCAAAAGCAAAAACTGATCTAATTAAAAGAGATAAGGAAGGGCACTATATCTTGCTAACGGATAGCATAGATAATGAAATAATATCAATATTAAAACTATATGCACCAATTAGTGTAGCATCTAAATTTTTTATTTAATAGTTTTTATTTACCAGATATATGCATGGGTAATTTTACAACATTGACAATTGCCAAACCTTTTGTTCTAATTTTCCCCCTCCCCCCCCAGATGGCAGGTTGACCAATACATGTTAAATATGTTAAAGTATAAATTAAATACAATATATGTATACATGTACAGACAGTTGTTTTACTGTACAAAAAGAATCAAATTTTGAAATAGTATACAATTAGCCGGTGAAGGAAATCCAAAATGCAGGTAGACGAAAATAGAGGGATTGGGAATTCTATGTAGTGGTTCATAGTCATCTCCCAGAGTTCTTTCGTTGGGTGTAGTTGGTTCAGTTCATTACTGCCCTATTCGCATCTAAATTCTTAAAAGAGAAATTAAGAGAGCTGCAAGAAGAAATAGTTGGCAAAACTATAATAGTGGGAGATCTCAACCTTGCATTCTCAGAATTAGATAAATCAAACTACAAAATAAATAAGAAAGAAGCCAAAGAGGTAAATAGAATACTAGAAAAGTTAGATATGATAGATCTTTGGAGAAAACTTAAATGGAGACAAAAAGGAGTATACTTTCTTTTCAGCAGTTCAAAGAATCTATACAAAAATTGAATATATATTAGGATATAAAGACCTCAAATTCAAAAGTAGTAAGGCAGAAATAGTAAATGCATCCTTTTCAGACCACGATGCAATGAAAATTACATTCAATAAAAATCCAGGGGAAAATAGACCAAAAGTGTCTCATAAATAAATCTCATACTAAAGAATGATTGGGTGAAACAGCAAATCATAGACATAATTAATAACTTCACCCAAGAAAATAACAATAATGAGACTCATACCAAAAGGTGTAGGATGCAGCCAAAGTGGTAGTAAGGGGAAATTTTAGATCTCTAGAGGCCTACTTGCATAAAAGATAGAAAGAGAAAATCAATGAATTGGGATTGCACTAAAAATGCTAGAAAAGGAACAAATTAAAAACCCCAGTCAAACACTAAACTTGGAATTCTAAAAATAAAAGGAGAGATTAATAAAATTGAAAGTAAAAAAAAAAACTATTGAATTAATTAATAAAACTAAGAGTTGGTTCTATGAAAAAACAACAACAACAACAAAATAGATAAACCCTTAGTAAATTTGATTTAAAAAAGGAAAGAGGAAAACCAAATTGTTAGTCTTAAAAATGAAAAGGGAGAACTCACCACTTATGAAGAGGAAATTAGAGCAATAATTAGCAGTTATTTTGCCCAACTTTATGCCAATAAATTCAATAACTTAAATGAAATGGAAGAATACCTTCAAAAATATAGCTTGCCCAGATTAACAGAGGAAGAAGTAAAATTGGTTAAACAGTCCCATCTTAGTAAAAGAAATAGAACAAGCTATTAATCAATTCCCCAAGAAAAAATCCCCAGGACCATTTGGATTTACAAGTGAATTCTACCAAACATTTAAAGAACATTTAACTCCAATGCTATATAAACTATTTGAAAAAATAGGGATTGAAGGAGTTCTACCAAATTCCTTCTATGACACAGACATAATACTGATACCTAAACCAGGTAAGTTGAAAATAGAGAAAGAAAATTATAGACCAATCTCACTGATGAACATCAATGCAAAAATCTTAAATAAAATCATTATTTCTGTGTTTCTGTGTATATGACCTGTATAATATGTGCAAGCCAATATGTACTTAAAACTTTAGAAATATTTACTTAACCTGAGCAGATGGCATTTATCAGTATGTGACATTTATCAATATTTAATCTGTTAGCTTGACCACTATCTGCTTGATTAAGCCTGAAGGCCTGATTTTCAGGTGATTTCAGAGAAACAGAAACCTTCCATTCCAATCTCTCCAAATAGCAACAACCAATTAGATGCCTCCCCCTCTCCTTCTCAATGCTTTCTTACTTGTGATGTAATCTCTTGTATAAAAGCTGTGTATCTTTACTACTTATTTAGCCCTTCTACCACAAGCTTTCTCTTTCTTATTTCATGATGGTATGGCTCATCCTCTGGAAGTTTTAATCAACAACTTTTCTGCTTTCTACTGAGTGATCTTTGAGTAATCATTTTGGCTAAGGGTCTTCTACATCCCTCACAGCTTGAAATCCTTCTATTTTATTGAATAACTACTTTTTCCTTTAATATATTGTGCTTAATTTTACCGAATAAGTGATTCTTGATTGTTGTCTTAGATTCTTTGTCTTGGGTAATATCATGTTCCATGACTTCCAGTCTTTTAATATTGTAGCTGCTAATTCTTGTGTAATCCTGATTGTGATTCCCTGCTACTTGAATTGTCTTTTTTTTTTCTGGCACTTGTATTATTTTTTCCTTGATTTAATAGTTTTGAAATTTGACTATAATATTTCTTAGAGTTTTTATTTGGGGGATTCTTTTCTCAATCAGTGCCAATATCTGTTTTGCCTTCTGATTGAAGAATACCAGGATAATTTTTCTTGATAATTTCCTGAAAGGTCCTATCCAGGTCTTCCTTTTGATTGTGGCTTTCAGGTAGTCCAAAGATTCTGATATTGTATCTCCTGGATCTAGTTTCTATGTCAGTTGTTTTTCCCATGAAGTATTTTATATTTTCTTTTATTTTTTTTTTCATTCTTTTGAATTTTTTTTTTATTCTTGATGTTACATAGAGTCATTAGTTTCTACTTGTTCAATTTTACTTTTAAGGTGATATTTGTCTCAATCAGCTTTTGTGTTTTCTTTTTCATTTGGCCAATTGTATTTTTAAGGAGTTGTTTTCTTTTATGGACTTTTGTATTTCCTTTTCCACTTGGCTAAGTTTATTTTTTTAAGCAGTAGTTTTCTTTTTTAAAGCTAATGACTCATATAGAGAATTAACTCAAATTTATAAGAAATCAAACCATTCTCCAATTGATAAATGATCAAAGGATATAAACAGATAATTTTCAGATGATGAAATTAGAACTATTTCTACCCATATGAAAAGGTGTCTAAACCATTATTGATCAGAGAAATGCAAATTAAGACAATACTGAGATATCACTACATACCTCTCAGATTGGCTAAGGTGACAGGAAAAAATAGTGACAATGTTGGAGGGGATGTGGGGAAACTGGGACACTGATACATTGTTGGTAGAGTTGTGAACCAATCCAACTATTCTGGAGAGCAATTTGGAACTATGCTCAAAAAGTTGTCAAACTGTGCATACCCTTTGACCTGGCAGTGTTACTACTGGACCTATATCCCAAAGAAAAGGAAAGGGACCTTCGTGTGCAAAAATGTTTGTGGCAGCCCTTTTCATAGTGGCTAGACACTGGAAATTGAATGGATGCTCATCAATTGGAGAATGGTTGGGTAAATTGTGGTAAATTAATGTTATGGAATATTATTATTTTGTAAGAAATGACCAGTAAGATGAATACAGAGAGGCTTGGAGAGACTTACATGAACTGATGCTAAGTGAAATAATCAGAACCAGGATATAACTTCAACAACAATACTATATGAGAATCAATTCTGATGGATGTGGCTTCAACAATGAGACGATCCAAATCAGTTTCAATTGATCAGTGATGAACAGAACTAGCTATACCCAGGGAAAGAACTCTGGGAAATGAGTGTGGACCACAACATAGCATTTACACTCTTTCTGTTATTATTTGCTTGCAATTTTTTTCTTTCCAGGTTATTTTTGCCTTCTTTCTTTCTTTTTTTTTTTTACCTTCTTTCTAAATCCTATTTTTCTTGTGTAGCAAGACAACTGTATAAATATGTATACATATATTATATTTAAAATATACTTTAACATATTTAACATGTATGGGACTACCTGCCATCTAGGGGAGGGAATGGAGGAAAGGAGGGGAAAAGTTGGAACAGAAGTTTTTGCAAGGATCAATATTGAAAAATTACCCGTACATGTGTTTTGCCAATAAAAACCTATAATTTTTTTAAAAGCTAATGACTCTTAAAAAATAATTCTCTTGTATCAGTCTCATTTCTTTTCCCAATTTTTATTCTACTTTTGTATGATTTTAATTTTCTTATTAAGATCTTCCATTAGTTCTTTATGGGCTTGAGATCACTTACCATTTTAATCTGAGGTTTTATCCACATGTATTTTGACATTGTTGTGCTCTTGTGAGTTTGTGTCTTGATCTTCTCTGTCACCATAATAATTTTCTATGATCAGATTCTTTTTGCTAAATGTATTTTGCTCATCTTTTGGGGGCCTTTTTTCTTTCTTTGAGCTTTGCTCCCAGAGTGGAAGAGGCACTATCTCAGACTTATTTTGCCAGGGTTTGTAGCCCTGGCTGTTTACCTAATATTGTACTGGTGTTCTTCTAATGACCAATGGGGACCCTCATGTCAAGTGCTGTAGTGAAAGAATGAGGTAAAAGGTGCATGGGGTTATTAGAGGCAGTATGGGTCTGAGAGCTTACCAGGTGCTGACCCAGGGTGTTAGTGCTGGTATCTGGCATAGGCTGAGACTGGTGGGTTGTTTCTGCATTTCCTCAGGATTACTCTGAAGCACATAGTGGTCTGGTCACTGGTGGCTTCCTCTTTACCCAGGGATATGCTGAAACAGGTGGCAGGAGATATTATTGGTGGCTGCCTGTTTGCTTAAGCACCCTAAAAGTTGGCATCTATCTGTTTCTCTCAGGGGCACAATGAAGCATATAGAAGTCTGGCCACTGGAGTTTGGCTGTTTGATGAGAGCTACACTGAAACGTGGAGGTTCTCAAAGCTGCCTATTCCCTAGCTACATTAAGATATGTTTTGGAGTCCTAGTGTTGGGGTTTTCTTGCTCCATAGCACTAGGCTTCAGGATCTACTGCTGGTTTGATTAGATAAGGATTGCTGCTGGCTTAATGGAATGCTTCTTGTCTTAAACTGTGCTCCTCTTTTACCAGAGAGAGTCAGATCTTTCCTATCAATTTTCCAAGTTTCTTGGACTCAAAAGATTGTTTCACCTTATTTTTTGCTGGTTCTGCTGTTCTAGGATTTGATTTTGGGTGCTATTTTATGATGGTTTGAAGATGGATGGGGGACAAGTGCAGTGACTTAATGCTTATTCTGCCATCTTTGCTGCTGGAAATGCCTTAGACATGCATCTTTGCAGTGGTTCCTCAGTTTTCTTTTGTCCCAGTTCTAGGATCTGGGATCTCCTTAAAATTCTAGGAATAAAATTAGAAATAGGAAATAAAGGGAAAAGTGAATACCGTGCTGGACCTGAAGTCATAAAAACCTAGGCTCAAATTCTGACACCAATTAGCTTTGGACCTGTGCCATCACTTCTTAGGGCCTCAGTTTTCTCATCTATAATATGGAAAGTTGACACCTGTAGTTCCTGTTCCACAGGGCTATTGATAGGCTCCAAAGAACAAGGAATAAGGCCTGAATTTGTGATTTCTCTGATAGAAAGATGTCTTGGGTGAGGAAACTATCTGTCAACTGCAGAGTGCCTAGAGCAATGAGAGGTTGCATGATTTGCCAAGAAGCGACCAGTCAGCACATACCAGAGGCAAGATTTGAAAACAGGTCTTTCTGATTACATTACTGAATCTCCAGCTATTACACCATGCCATTTTTCAGTGTTGGCCAGTCAACAAACTAGCATTTATTAAGTATCTACTTTATGCTAAGCATTGTGCTAAGCACTGGAAATATAAAGCCTCTAACCCAAAGTTCCTAATCACAAAGATGTCAGTCCTGTATCAATGTTGCTTTTTCTTCTCCTTTTATGTCCCAAAGAATCTTCACCAAGAATACAATAAATTACTCGATAGTGAGCCCAGAACAAGTCACAAGTATAAGCTGACTCCATTTTCTGTATGTTTACCAAATTATACTTAGTTGAAAAGAATATCATCCTGGTGTCATGCATGTTTTTCTTTTCCTTCCTTCCTCCCTCCTTCTCTCCCTCTCTCCCTCCCTTCTTCCCTCCCTTTCTCCCTCCTTCCTTCCTTCCTTCTTTCCTTCCTTCCTTCCTTCCTTCCTTCCTTCCTTCCTTCCTTCCTTCCTTCCTTCCTTCCTTCCTTCCTTCCTTCCTTCCTTCCTTCCTTCCTTTCTTCCTATGAGAAAAAAAAGAAAAAGGAAGAAAGTTTTTTTTCTTTTTCATATTCAACTTTAATCTTGCCATTTTTGACTCAGTGCTACACTTTCTTCAGAAAATCTGTAAATCCCTATACTCAATCCCAAAGAATATTCTGATAAGACTATTATTTAAAGCATGACATAAAGGATAAAGAATAGCTATCAAATCATTGTGTTGAATCAGATGTATGATGGTGTAAGAAAATGAAATTGAAAAGGGCCTAAGAATGACTGTAGTGTTAAAGCCACAGAGTGAATCCTTTTCTGAATCCATTTAGCTAAGGGTTAAGAGAAGGAAATCATCTAGTCACATCAGTGCAACATCCCAGATACAAATCTATAAAGAAAACTTCAAAAGGAAAAGATATGATACTGAAAAGGGTAATCAAGAGAAAGTGGAGTTATGGAGTGTGAGTTCAACCTCCTAATTTCAGGTGGACAGACTGAATTCACAGGTATGAGTTATGACAAAACAATGTGACTTTTATTGTTATTTTCTCACTTTTCCTCCCCATACAGCCCAATAGTTTCTGGCTGCCAACATCTGATTGGTTTTTATGGGAAGTCAGCACATGGTATGAAATCATTCTGAAAATCTGTTGTCAAGAGATGAGAAGTTATTGGAGATTTCATTTAGGTTAAGTAAATGGAGGATTTGCCCAAGACAGTGGATTCCAACCTCCTTAAAGTATACAGCTTTTATCAACTTTTCTAGATTATATATCTTGATCATATGAGAGTTGAACTATTCATCTTTTTAAGCAAATCTCCAAAATAGTCTGGTACAGGGAAAGAACTTCTAAGTTCATGTTCAAGTCTTTAAACATAAGAAATGCATGCCTACATTTTGGAAATAAAAAGAAACAGTTGTTTCCTTTTCTTTTAAGTCTTTTGATTGGTTTTAAGTTGATTCAATTCGAATTGACAAACATTGATGCTTTTTAAAAAAATTTATTTTTTAAATTTATGGAATAAAAAGTATTTTCATAACATAGTACAAAAATAATGATTGTTCATGAAACTGCAAATATACTATGCACAATGTGTAAATATACAACAAATATACAACAAAATTTAATGTAAATTTCTCTTTTTTCCTTTATGTCTTTCCTCCTCCCCCAGATCTGGCTACCATTAGATATAAATACTTATGTATTACCCTATATTTACTTATCTTTATTCTTCTCTGGATGCAGGTAACATTTTTCTTCATATGTCCTGTATAGTTAATTTGGGTATTTGTTATGGTCAAAATAATCTATTTCTTTGATAAAATTGTATTGCTGTTACTGTGTACAACACTCTTGGTTCTGTTCATTTCATTTTTTGCAATTTAATAAAAGTCTTGAAATTTTTTCTAAAATTGAGTTCATCATTTATTTATTCCTTCTTTCTTTTAGATTATACCTGTACATTCATTTTAACATATTTTCATATGAATCATATTGGGGGAGAAAAATCAGAACAAAAAGGAAAAAAGTCATGGGAAAAGAAAACAAAAAACAGTGAAAATAATGTGTTTTTCCATATTAAGTCCTAGTTCTCTTTCTGGATGCAAATGGCATTTTCTATTCAAAGTTTATTGGAATTGCCTTGGATCACTGAATTGCCGATCATCACATAATCTTGTAGCTGCTATGTACAGTGTTTTCATGGTTCTTCTCTCTTAACTCTGTATTATTCATGTAAATCTTTCTAAGCTATTCTAAAATCAGACTTCATCATTTTTATAGAACAGTAGTATACCAGTACTTTCATATACTGTAACTTATTCAGTTATTCTCCAATTGATGGGCATCCACTTATTTTGCAATTTTTTGCTATCACAAAAAGGATCTCATCACTTCTCATAGCATAGTATTATTCTATCATCACCATATATCACAATTTGGTCAACTATTCCCCAATTGATTGGGATACCTGAAATTCCAGTTCTTTGCTACCGCATCGATGTTAAATGTTAAGCACTTTGAAAGCCTTTTTAAAAGCCAGCCAGTTTATAGAAACACTGATTTTCTAAAACCCCATTTAAAAATGTAATTTAAGTACACAAAAAGTCTGGAAATCAGTTATTTGTTTCAATGATTTAATATTTGAGGCACTCAAAGAAAATCCTGATTTCTCTTCCTAGAAAAATAGTCAGACCAGAATACTAATAACTAATGGTCAAAGTGTGTCTGGGAGGGTCCATAAGTCTCTATGATGGATGAAGATTAATGGAAACGAGAAAGAAAATATAAATATAGGACTAATCATACTTTAAGAAAATAAAATGTCACAAAATATTTTACACTGGGAAATCATAAATAATAACAAAAGCTAATATAGTTCTTTATAGTTGGCAAAATGCTATACAAATATTATCTCATTTTATCATCACATCTACCCTGGAAATCTGCCTTTTAAAAACTAGGAAACTGGGATTAAATGATTTGCTCAGAGACATACCTCTAGGCAGTATCTGTGGTTAGATCTGAACCAAGGTTTTCTTACCATAATATCTAGTCACCTAATCAAGATGTCATGGAAGACCAAGAGTTAGCAGCTTCTTTTTAGAGAAAAATTAAATCTTTTTTTTCTCCTATTCTTAGTATGGGCAATGAAATGGCACAATGATAGAGTTCTGGGGCTGGAGGCAGTAAAAGTCATCCTCTTGAGTTCAAATCCAGCCTCAAACACTCACTAATTGTGTGAGTATGGGCAAGTCACTTAACCCTGTTTGCCTCATATCCTCTTTTGTCAAATGGGCTAAAGAAGGAAATGACAAACTATTCTAGTATCTTTTGCCAAGAAAATGCTAAATAAATTCACAAAGTGTTGAACATAAATGATCAGCAACAATAAATTCTTAGTATGAAGTAAGTGTGTGGGGGGGTCTGAGTCCATCTGTTCACTGGTACTTTTTAAAAGAGAAATCATTAATTTAATGTGGAAAAGTATCTTAGGTGGTAGTATCTCCCATGAGAGAAAAAGGGAAGGGACACAGAGGAACTGAATGAAATAAACTATAGCATGATACAGTGGAAACATCGAGAGACTTTGAGCCAGAGAACCTGTATTCAATTTCCATCTCTGATAATCACTATCTATATAAGATGTTATTTGATTTGGAATATATTTTGTCCTCCATAAAAAAGAAGGGATTAGACTAGATGTCTTCTGAGTCCCTTCCTAATCTATAGATATAATGATATGATCCCTCCTAGCTTAGAAATTCTGTGCTTCTAAGATAAAGAATAGACATAGACAATGACATAGAAATATACCTGTACATTTACATTTAATTTAAATACATTTCTCTACCTCTAAAGTTCTATGATCCATATTCTCATGCCAACAAATAAGATTTATTTCAAACAATATTTTTGAAAATGTTTTTTAAAGCTCTTTCAAAAAAATAATTAGGTACTAGAACACTGAAGTAGTCAAGTCCCCCAAAATTTCCAGGAGCCAAAGTCCTTCTTCAGTGCCTGGTGTTGAGGTGAACCCTTGGCTTTCAAAGACTATGTCAGTTGATTATAACTCTGGTGGATTCTATAATAATTAAAAATCATAATTAAAGCAGTATCCTAGAAATGTGTGTTTCTTCTTTGTGAACCAATATATGTAGGTGCAAATAGAGTCCTCCCAACACTGGTAGCATGTTCATCAGTTTTCAACTAGGTAATAAAATGGATATATCCTGTTCAGTAGAGGGAAGGACTGTCCACACAAAGACATTTCAAGCCCTGTATGTCACATGTTTTATATGTTGCTGATTTTGAAATTATTCATTCGGCTTCCCTGGTGTAAAGCAAAATTCCCATGTTGCTACCCTTATTTAAGACTTCATTGAGCCAAAGATTTAATATTAAAAGGGATCTGAGAGGCTATTGAATATCACTCTTGATTTTACAGATGAGGAAATCGAGACCCATAGAGATGCAGTGATTCCTTAAACTCAAGCTCCATCAATTTGGCTAATTTAAAACACATTAGAACTGATACAGCAAAAAGTCTGTAATTTTTTTCACTGAATTCTTTTTACTGAATTTTACTGAAATTACTGATAATGACTAGCTGCTTTGTTATGTTGAGCAAGCATCAGTCTGTGTGGCTCCTCATCTCCACCCAGAACAAAGAATTACCAACTCCTACAGATTGTGCCACCCTCTTTCCTTCTGTCTTTTATTTTGCAAGAATGATCTCAGTATTTGGCTCAAAGATCAAAGATCCCAATATCTCAAAGAGGTTAAATAGCAAACCTGGGAAATATAATATTAAGGCTTTTAAAAGTCTGGCAAAACAATGTTTTTATCATACTGCACCATGATGTCTTTAGATTCCATGTCAAGGAATGAACTGAATGTTGATTTTTCAATAAATACTCATTGACTGTTGCATCAAGTGATCTGAAACTTCAGAAGTACAAAACATTTAGGGTTGGGTAAGTTTTGAAAAATCAGCTTAGTAAAGGAAAAAAAAAGTGGTTGTCAAGCATTCTAGATTTAATTCTTGACATACTCATATCCCTTCCCCTCTCTGCATTGCATTTTCTCACCTGTAAAATAAAGGGATTGTGCTACCTAACCCCTGGGGCTCTTCCAACTCAAAGTCCACAATTCTATCATGTGTCCCCCTTTAGTGATCATGAACTTCCACTAACCTTTCATAGCTACAAATGCATGAAGCCTCAAAGAGATTTGACAGATTTAGAAATAATGTTTAAAAGTTTTCAAAGAGCTCCAAGGGAAATGGATAACTTTGCTTAATTTCCAAGGTGAGGTTCTATATAGGTCAAACAAAATGGACTTTCAGTTTATTTCCATATGTGGGTTGAATCTATCGAAGCCGTCATCATAGGCACCTGACACCTCCTATGTATATCAAGTCTCTCTGAATCTTCCCCAGTTTTTTCCCTATAGATCTGCATACTTCTCTTTACAATTGCTTCCATTTTGTCTCCGCACACAGAATCTTTATCCATGAGGGAAAGATTATATTTCCTCCCAGTTTGGCTTTTCTTTCTTAAATCTTCCTCCTGCATGTTTTTTATTTTACCAAGAGCCTCTAAGGACAATTGTACCTGAAGTTTTCCTGGAAGATCCCTGGGGGAAAGTGTCCATAGAAGCCTCTGATGTTGTATTTACCCAGATCTTCTCAAGACAGGTGATAATGACTCTCAGGCAAGAGGAGACCATCTTATTTAATGAGCATCTTGGAGTTGACCTACTGTTTGACCCTGGCTGTTGTAGATATCTTTCCTTTTATTTTACTGGATTCTTCCTCCTGCCACCCATTGTCATCCTCAGCCCTGGGCCCTTTCTCTCTTTGCTTACTTTCCAGTCAGTAATAGAAACATTTTGGTGGGTTCCCTTGTCTGCCTGTCATTCCTTGATTTTTTTCTTTAAGAATGAGCTATTAAGAGCCAGATATTGATTTAGTCTTCCTTCTTGCACTTTGTGGCCTTGAAGAATCAGACTAGCAAAAGGTGAATCATGAGGACAAAATGTCATTCATGTATGACCAAGAGTAACAAGATCTGGTTTTTCAAATCTTTATTGAAGAGGAAAAAACATTCACCCCATGCTAAGAGTTTGTCAGGCTCTCACTTTCAATTAGGAAAGTCCTAGTATTACAGGTTATCATTAGCACAGAAACCTCTATGTATTAAGAAGGTTTCTTCAACCTTCAGGAATGGGTCAGATATCCATGCCCTACTCTATATCACTAAACCCCAGAGCAACAAGGACATTTCAACAATCCCCTGATCATGTTAAAGGCAGAGAATTGTCTGTCCTTCACCCTTTCTTCAGTCTTTGAATTCAAAATGGTATCTAATCATTTCTGAAGAAGTCTAATATATGTATCTAACTTCCTTCAGTTCCTTTCCACTAATACCTTACGTTACAATTCCAAGGAGAAGAGTCAACATTCATTTATTTAACAAGCATTGGTTTAGGAATAAATGAAGATTTTTTAAAAAAGAAATACAAATATTCTTATAGCCTCACACTCCTTTCTAGCTAGCTTTTGGATAAAAAAGGAATAGAAAATATTTAGATAGAAGAATAAGAAAACCTGTCTTGATCTAGCCTCATGGGCAAGAGAGGATTTCTCCATATACTATGAGGTAATGTACATATTTTAGAATTCTCTAATGGTCAGATACCCCCTTTTAAACTACAGTTATCCCTTTTTCATAAAATCTTTTCCCATTGCAGTTTTGATATATTGCAGGTTGACATAAGAAATTAAGTGAGAATTTTTTGGGGAATTTTGTGGAAGCCATGAAGCAAACATGAAAACCAGCAGATAACCCAGAAAAAAATTTAGAAACTTAGAAATGTATAAAAACTATGAATAGCATCGTATAATATCACCAATCCAAATTTTACAATAAACACCCCATAAAAGAAAAAGAAAAAATCCAGTGGATCATAATATTGTATTTTCAGATTTTTATGTTGTTTATTTTGTTTTTCTTTCTCATGTCTTTTTTCCTTTTGATTTGACTTTTTCTTGTGCAGCATGATGAATAGGGAAATATATTTAAAATAATTTCACATATTTAACTTATATTAGATCACTTGCTGTCTAGGGGAAAGGGAGAGGGAGAAAGAGAGAAAAAATTGGAACAGAAGATTTTGCAAGGATAAATGTTGAAAACTATCTTTGCATGTATTTGGAAAAATAAAATACTATTAAAAATTCAGATTTCTTCACTGGTATAGAGGGAGGGACAAAAATGTTTCTACAAATTTTCCAGATTATGGATGTGTTGCACCCCTAACATCCATGGAAGGGATAATTATATTTTTGAGACTTGCTGCATAGTGGTATAATCTATGGGGATGACAACTAGATTTGGAACTACAGGACATAGAGTTATTTCCTAGATCTGATTCTTCTTACCTTGTTTGGACAAATTGGTCAATCTCTTGGGCCTCAGTTGACTCAAAATTGGGTCTGTGTGGGAAAGGGTCTCTAAAGTTTCTTCTAGTTCTAGAACTTGCCATTTGAATATATAGGTCTCTATTTTTAAAAGATGTATTTGGGAAAGTGGAGAGAATCCCAAGAAGCTCAATTATGAAAAGGACCAGCAACCAGAGAGACCTTACAGGTGGTGGTGGCACCTGGAAGTTGCTTTACAACCCAAGAGTAAGTAGTTTTTCTTTAGAAGGTTATTGGAATAGAGATCAAAAGTCTTTATGGAAGCTAAAACAACACTCTTAAGGCTATAGAAGGTACAGGCTGTGATAGGACCATCAGCCTTGAGGGCTGCAACCTGTGTGATTCAACAGCAAGCTATAACATCTATTCAAATAACAGAACATTTTAATCAGTGCAGTGGGCAGAAGTAATGTTCCCTCTTGCTCATCTTCTCCTTCTTAGCTATAGGCCAGCAAGCATTTATTAGACGCATACTATCTGCCAGCCACTGTGCTAAATACTCAGGATACATGAAGAGGCAAAAAATGCTGTCTTTGCCTACAAGGAGCTCTCATTCCAATTAGGAGGAGAACATGTAATATGAATTAAGAAAAAAATGAAAGAAGAAATTTTTAATTTCTACAAGACCTTAGTCCACATCTCGCTTTATTCATTAGCTATATGATTCTGGACAATTTAAAGGATTTATGTAAGCTTTATTTTCCTCATCTATAAAATGGGGATAATAATAGGAGCTGTCTTACAGAATTGTTGTAAGAATTAAATGAGATAATATATGTAAAATGCTTGGAAAATTTTAAAGTTCTATATAAATACCAACTATTGTGATTTATTTCTCCCCATCCTTCCTATATCTTCCATTCTTCAAATTCTGAATATTTCCACAATACTTAATTAATAGCTATCATGTATTTTACAAATAGCTTATTTTATCCTCACAGCAATGAGGGATAGATGTCATTATCATCCTCATTTTACAAATGAGGAAACTGAGACAGAAATAGGTTAAATGATTTTCCAGGATTCCACAGCTCATAACTGAGGCCAAATTTAAACTGTACTCCATGACCAGCACTTTAACCATTGCACTATCTAGCTTCCTTGACTAAAATGTATATTAAATTTATGCTGTATTATTTAATTATTTTCATTGATGGGTGTGATCACTTCTTTGGGTTGTCAGATTATAAGCCGTCTACACTTAAAGATGTCCAGTTCTTATTCATGGTTTCTCTTTGGTCATTCACCAGAAAATCTACCCAACATGCTGAAGATCCTATACATACATTCTGCGTATTAAGGTATTTTTATGCCTCTATTACCAAGCTATTGACTATTTTTATGATTTTCTTGCATCATTCTCATTTCTTTTGATGTTTAAAATTCTTTTTGAAGTCTTCCAAGAATCTTTTCAGGTCTTCAGACCAAATCACAATTTTTTGAAACTTTAGATAAAGTTGTTTTGACTTTGTATTATTCTAAGTTTCATTTTGAATTTCCCTGTTGCCATAGACACTTTCTATGGGAAATTATTTTATTATTGTTTGCTTAATTTTCCAGCATATTTTTGAATTCTAATTTTATGTTAAAACTGGGCTTTGCTACTGAGTGGTGGGGGCACCTTTCAAAGCTTCAGATTTTTTTTGTAGCTGTTTTCTGAGATAGTTTGGGAGTTTGTAAGTTTTTATTTCTTCCAAGGTGATGGTAATATGCTCTAAGGTAGGGTATTGTCACTACTCTCCTGGTCTGTGGATGACCATTAGCTCTCTTTTCTGCCTTGCAACTGTAACTAGGATCCTCCATTCCCTGTGGCAACATGCTCAAGTGTGCTAATGCTCCTTTTCATCCTAGGACTATAATCTAACACTGAATATGGGCAATCCAAGTTTCAGCAAAGGATTTTCTATAATCTCCTTCTGACAGGTTGTTTGTCTCCTTACTATCTGTGGACTGAGAGTTGCAGAAACCACTGCTGCCCTTTCAGTCATCCCCCTTCCCAGCAAGGCCTTCTCACCCTAATGAGACAAATCTTTCCTAACAACCTTCTAAGTTATCTGTTATTGAAAAATTGTTTTAGTTTTTTTCTCCTCTAAAATGTAATGTTCTCTGGGAGCAGGTTTCTTGGGGGGCTTCTGGGAGCAGCTTTTGTTTCAGTTCTGTCTAATCACTCCAAATGCAACCAGGACTTAAAGTCCAAATCCTTTATTATTTCCTTTTAAATAGCCTGGTTAGCTTTAATAGAGGGCTATCTCTCTCCTTAGTTTCAAGAGCTCCCTCCAAATGTCTCTGAATCCAAAGGTTTGTCCTTCAGCCTCCAGCCAGCACAAAGGTGGAAAATGGAATGAATCTTACTCCTCCTCCAAAAGTGGGCTTGTGGGCTTTTGTGTCTGGCCCTGAGAGCTTCTTGCTTATATGCTGTGCACTGAGTATACTCTAATCATTATATCACTAGGAAATCATTATTTGTTGTAGGATTAAATCAATGCTAAATTAGATTAGACGATGGTTACATTGTCTCCTCAATTCCACTCAGCACCTTATTTCAAGTTCTGGCCCATAATATCTCCTTGTAGGATCAGATCAATCATACTGAACCATGCTAAATTAGATAATTATTGTCTCTATTAATTCCACTGTCTTAGTACCTTGTAAGAATCATAACATCTCCTGCTGTCTTTTGATTTAGAACATAGGTGGTCATAACCTTCCTGACTTCTCAAGGAGGTGAAAACCCCCAAAAAGAAGGTGATCATGCCTTCCATGACTGCTCAAAAAAAGAGTGAAAACACCATAAAAAGGAGGTGATCATGCCCTCCCTGACATCTCAGGAAGGGAGATGAAAACACCAAAGGAAATGGGAAGTCAAATCAGATTAGTGGATTTCTGAAGGGGCTCATTTGAAACATGCATACATAAATCCATTAATATGGGAGGTATTACACATAATTACATAAATTACATAAGCACATAGTAACATAATACAGACTAGTAGAGATGTAACAAAAAACATGAATCAACATGAGGAATTATACATGTTCATAAGTCCTAGAAATAGTCTAAAAGGAATATATTGTCCATTAGTTCATGTGCCAGGAATCCAATAATTCCTACAAGTTTTGAAGTCCTGCAATAGTCTCATCTTGCATTAGGGAATCTAATAATTCCTGATGGTTTTCAAGTCCTGCAAAATCTTTATCAAAATTTTTTCATCTCAAGGAATCAATGATTCCTGCTGGTCTTATGTTGTGTTAGGGAATGCAATTATTCCTGCAGATTTTGTTCTTAGGTCTTCTACTTTGTTTCCATATTTTTTCTCTTTTTCTGTATCTCTCTAGGTGTTGATTGCCACCCATCTGTTTCTTTCGCCATCTGTAGAAATACAAGCAAGCCCTCTCTCCCAGACAGTTAACCCATCTAGTCCCTTCTATTTACACTTTCTAAATCTCTCCTCATCATCTGGCAATTACATTGGAGCTGTTTACATTGGACACTGCCCTGTTGGTTTAAAAAGCCTGTATTCTCCCCAATTGTAATCCCTTTCTGCTATCTGATTGCTTTTTGGCTGACTGATCATGTAATCCCTTTCTGCCATGTGATTGCTTTTTGGCTGATAGAGCACAATAGAGTCCTGACTTTCTAAAGACTCTCAGTATAAATTCAGCTGCCATCATGCCCACCCCCTATCTTTTGATTTTGGAGCTGGGCTCTGGCTCTCATTTTCCTGGGTCAATCTATATTCTGAGGCCCAGTGGAAGCTGTTGTGGAATTTTGGACATAGGGTTTTAGGTCTTCTCTCACCCTGTCTTCTCACTCTATCTCCATATCTACATTGGGCTCTCAGATGTCCAATCTTTCCCCACTGAAAATATGGATGATTTTCTCTAGAAGTCCCTTGCCAAGAGGGACCCTGTTTTCCCATGTTCATCATAGTTTGGGTATAATAAGCATTTGTGCCCACTGTGGCACAGCGTCTTATGATCTCCTCTAAAGGAACATCTTTGTGTACTCCCCATATAATTCTTTTGCAAACCTCATTGGCATTTTCCTTAGCCAGTTGTCTGATCATTATTTTTGTAGCTGCATTTTCTCCAATAGTTTTTGTGAGAGCTATCTGCAAACATCCCATAAAATCCACAAAGGGTTCATTGGGACCTTGCTCTATTTTTGTGAAGGCTTCCCCTCAATCTTTTTGTCCCGGGAGGGAACCCAAAGCTTTTGTTGTAGTAGTTGCGATCTGTTCATAAGCTGTTTTGGGGTAATTAATTTGTTCTGAATTTTCTCCATATGACCTTCACTTGCTAGTTGGTCAAAAGTGCATTAACTCCTGTTTGGCTATTGCGTCTGGCTTGAAAACTACATAATTCATGATATTCAGAAAACCACAACAAATTTTGTCCAGGTTTTAAATATGTCCTTGATATGGATTTCCAATCATTTGGGGTTAGGATTTTATAAGCCAAATTATCTAGTAACATCTTAACATAAGATGATGTAACCCCATAAAGAGTGCAACCTTTTTTCAAATCCTTGATTTTTTTCCAGAAGATTTTTCTTCTCCTTTTTTGATCTGAAGAGTCGAGCTCTTCAATCATAGCGTATGCATTTATTTTTAAATCAGATATATCCTGTTCTTCATTTTTTGCCTTAACAAATGCCTTTTGTAATCTTGTCATAGGCTGCTTCATAGGAGGTCCTGAATGTATTATTGCCTCTCCCCCTCCTCCTTCTCCCTTCACCCATGAATGGTTGGGTAAATTATAGTATATGAATGTTATGGAATATTATTGTTCTGTAAGAAATGACCAACTGGAGGAATACAGAGAGGCTTGGAGAGACTTACATCAACTGATGCTGAGTGAAACGAGCAGAACTAGGGGATCATTATACACTTTAACAATGATACTGTATGAGGATGTATTCTGATGGAAGTGGATATCTTCAACATAGGAAAGAGCTAATCCAATTCCAATTGATCAGTGATGGACAGAATCAGCTACATCCAGAAAAGGAACACTGGGAAATGAGTGTAAACTGTAAGCATTATTATTATTATTATTTTGTTTTTGTTTTTCTTTTCAGATTATTTTTACCTTGTGAATACAATTCTTCCTTTGCAACAATAACAACAACAAAATTCGGTTCTGCACATATATATTGTACCTAGGATATACTATAAGATATTCAATATGTATGGGAATGCCTGCCATCTAGAGGAGGGCGTGAAGGGAAGGAGGGGGAAAAACTTGGAACAGAAGGGCGTACAAGGGATAATGTTGTAAAAAAAAATTTACCTATGCATATGTACTGTCAAAGAAAATGTTATAATTATAAAAATTAATAAAAAAAATAAAAGTGCAGTGATCTGCTCCCAAATTATAATCAAAAATCAAACCTTGGCTTTTTATAACCCTGACAATGCTCTCTACACATTTTTCTTGAAAAGAAACAGAAGGCTGTTTTCTAAACATCTGTCCCATTTCAGCTGAAATATTACTTCAGCTCTTTACCAAAATTTCCTTGTTGTACTCACCCTAATTTCTGGGTCAAGATGACTTTTCCACTAAAATCAGTATTGTGCTTGCCCCTTTTATTGTTTCTCTTATTCCAGAATTTGTTTTGATGAGTGTTATTTTAAAGTTATTTAGAGGGGAATTTGGAGAGTTCAGGGAAATCTCTGTCTTTATTTCACCATCTTGGTTCCACCGCTTTTGTTTCCACTCTTTTTTTTTATTTTTATATTGCTAATGGTCTTCCATATTTTCTTTAATGTTTTACAAAGAGCTTGAATTCATAGGCAGTTTTGTGCCTATTTCTTTGTTCTTAGATCACAGAGTGATTTTAGATGCCATCAAGTCCAACTGTCTAAAGATGAAAAAAAATGTGGTATAGAGACACTTATTTCATCAGAATCACATCGTTTGAAAGTGTCTCTAGTAAAATTTGAACTCAGGTTTCCTTAATTCCAAGTCCTATTCCTTCTGAATTGCCCCTCATTACCTTTGCAGACAGATTAAGTGTTTATTAACTGAGCCACTTGATCTCCTTATTGTAATTGCTTTCTATAAATAGTACTTCAGGAAATAAGGATGGTCAAGATCAGTATCTTGGATTTCTTTTATTTGTCAGATTTTTTTTTTTTTGGCAGCAGTGTTTTTTGGGGGTAGTTGGGTAATGGAATATATAACAGGTTCATGGTGAAACCAATGTAGTTAGAGCTCTTATTTTTGTTGTTTCTTCTAATCTTATGTTAATTTTGTTGCTACATCTCAGTGGCCAATGATCTGTCAGCACACAGACAAGAGTCTGATATGTCTATTTGATCAGAAATCAATTGTTTTATATTATTACACTCATTTTGCTAATGAGAAAACAGAAGTCCAGGTAGAAGGAACCATTTTTCACATAGATAATAAGTAAAAGAGTTGGGATTTTCACATACAGTTTACTCATTATAAGATCCTCTCTCTCTCTCTCTCTCTCTCTCTCTCTCTCTCTCTCTCTCTCTCTGCTCTCTCTCTCTCTCTCTGTCTGTCTGTCTCTCTGTCTCTCATGTATCTCTCTCTCTCTGTGTGTGTCTCTCATGTCTTTCTCTCTTTTTCTCTGTGTGTCTGTCTCTGTCTCTATGTGTCTAGCTTTCTCTCTGTATCTATCTGTGGATTTATCTTTCTGTATCTCTGTCTCTGTCTGTTTCTGTTTGTATGTGTGTTTATCTATGTGTATGTAAGTCTCTCTCTCTCTCTTTCTCTCTGTCTCTCTCTCTGTCTCTTTCTCTCTCTCTGTGTCTCTCATGTATCTCTCTCTCTTTTTCTCTCCCTATCCCTCTTTCTCTCCCTTCATATATATGTGCACAATATACTGTAAGAAAGTCCTGGGATGATTTGGGAGAACAAGCAGAGTCAGAACTAGGATTTCTGATACTTGGGGTAAATTAAGTTGAATCAGTAAGGTCTTTTAAATAGAAATTAGATTAAGTTTAAATCTAGAGAGTACCCAAAAGGCTATGTACTGCCCACATTCATGATGAAACTGTGAAAAGTGTGGTAAAAATCCCTAGGCCCAGCAGAAGTAAAACACAGGCCTTGTATGGGTAGTCACCCCAACATGAGAAAGTCTTTCCCCAGATATTAATCCAGAATCCCTATGGCCCATATAATTACACCCAAATATAGATTCTCCAGTTCTTGATGGGAAAGTGAACAGGGGACAAGTAGAAGAATAAAGCAATGTCTCCAGAAAAGGGTGACCCAACAGTGATAAGACAACCTAGAATCAGGCAAGGAAGATTGTGGGAGCACAGGTATGTCAGATTCCTATGGAGAGGAAACTCTAATTGCTAAAATTTGGAACCTTGGAAAAATTCTTAGTCATATTACCCTAGTCAAGGTTCAGAATATTGTAGCCTCTGCATAAGGTGCAGCTAAGTGATATAGTAGAGTGCTGGACTTCATCCTACTGAGTTCAAATCCAGTCTCAGACATTTACTGACTGGGTATCCTCAGGCAAGCCACTTAGTCCTGTTTTCCTCAAGGTCTTCATCTATAAAATGAACTAGAGAAGGAAATGACAAACCACCCAGTATCTTTGTTAAGAAAACCCCAAATGAGGTTATGAAGTTAGACATGATTGGAATGAACAAACAACTACACAAGTTTCTCTACAGAAGGTAATTTTCCTGGCTTCACCTCTCCTATGGAGCACATCATGGTCTTACTTTAATGCCTTCCATATCATCTTTAGAACCATTTAAAAACATCTGAAATACCTCTGTGTGCCAAACCTCTTTGACAGTTTTCTCATCCCCTGCAGGGTTAAGGTTACAAAAGACCTTTTGTTGACAGCAGAAGAAAGTGGGTGACTTGGAGCACTAGGAAGGTCTAGCCCCATGTTTATCTTTCTGCTGCACATCTGTAGAACCTAGCTAAATGCTCCCCACACTAAAAGCACTGGAAATTTTGAGCTAAATCTGTGCAGTGTGGGTGTTTGGCAGGAAAGTGGGGGTGGGGGATATAAGGGAAGAAGTTTAGAGCAAGACTGGGTTGAGCTGCTTCTGTAGGGCCTGCGTCATCAAAGCCACATCTTCTAATCTAATTCCAATGGGCCACTCCCATGCTGTTTGAAGTCAGTCTTGCCAGCCTGATGTTTTATTGTTCCCCACAGCCAGCCTGCCCAAGATGTGTTCCTGACCAGCTTCCGCCAGATGTGCAGCTCAAGGCAAATGATGAGACAACAGCTGGACTGAGGATACTTTCAAGTTTACATTTTAATGGACCTTTCAGAGATGTTTACTAAACTCAAATTCATATGTGCCCAGGGCAGGCTTGCTATAAAGTTCTATGGGGGCCTATAAGGCTCTAATTCAAGACACCTGGCATTTTGACATCCTAGTATACTGAAAGCCTTTTTAAAAAAGAAAAGAAAAATGTATTTGTATGAGTGTATCTATGCTATCTCCTATTAAAGTTTTCCTCTCATGTCTATATTGTATTTTTTTCTTTTTAATTATTCTTTTTACACAAACTTGTTGTTTCCCATTAAAATGTAGGCAACATGAGAGCACGCTTTTTTTATTCATTATGTTGTATCTTCAACATTAAATATTAGACCTGGTACTTAATGAATTTTAGTAAATGACTGTTGATGAATTGATTGAACGGATATGCTAGTGACCTGGAGACTCAATGGCTATTATAGTAAAGGGGAAGCTCTGGCTGGATGTACTAAGCTGAAAAGGTTTTGAATCCTAGCCAGCTTGAGTAAATACCAGGAGGCTTATCACTAAGTGATGATTTTTTAAACAAAGTAATTCATTATGTCCAATTACTTATTAAAATTTGCTTTCCTCTCTTCTTCATGGGCTAAAGTAAGAAAAAGAGAAAATAGATTTATGTTCATTTTAAATAGAGAAATGAAGGGTGTTACAGATGTGGAATACTGTATGGTTTTTTTCTGATGCAATCACTACTATAAACTTTACAATGAAAATTAATTAATGAATCAATTAGAATTAATGCTATAATTAATGTTATTTAGAAATCAGGAAATGGGAATAATTTCTAAATGTCTATAATGTAAAAATAAAATATAATAATAAAACAATAAAAACAAAAGCCACTGCAGTATAGAGGGTGATTAGCAATGGTGGAGGGTATGTCCTGTTAATGAAATCAGAAATTAATTGAGGCATTTAAACAAATGACTCTAGATCTTTTCATACCTAAAATGTCCTCATGGTTTTTAACATTGGAAGATAATACCATAGAAATAATTGAATCCAGTTCCTTTATGTGGCAAATGAGGAAATTGAGGTCCAGAGAGGAAAAAGCATTTGCCAAAGATTGCCCAGCTAAGGAGAACTAGCACTGACTTCAAATTCCAGTTATCTGAATAATCTCTTTGGGAAAGAAACATATCCTGATTGTCTAGATGAGTTTTAGAGAGGTTAGATGATAGAGGATTATAGGCTATAGTTCTAGAAGAGATTTTAGTGATATTATGGATTAGGGGATATAACACTGGATTTAGAAATAGGAAATCCTGCCTCAGATATTAGCTGCATAATCTTGGACAAGTATCTTGACATCTCTGTGACCCTCTTTCTTCATCAATTAGATGGGGATGATTTGATTTTAAGGTCCTTTCTAGCTCCAAATCCATGAATCTCTGATCTCTCTGTGATCCAGAGTTTCCTCACGAAGGAATGGAGGTTTTTGGCCCTCTACTACAGACAGAGTGATAGCATTTCATAGAACACTATCAGAAATTAGAACATTTTTCCCTACTATTTTACTCAAAGGTTTGATATTATACTTCTTTCCAGAAGACAGGTGCCAAGAGGAGCAAGCCTGGATTTCCTTGACATGATTTGCTAAGTGCTTCTTACAAGCATATCAAGGAAATGTCTGGCTAAGAATCGTTGTTTATGATTCAAACTGGAATGATTTAAGGCAGCTCTTCTCAATCCTTTTGATTTCATGGCTCCTTACACTCATAAAAATTATCGAGGACCACCCAAAAAGTTGTATGGCATTTACCATATTAAAAATTAAAATATATTAGCATTAATATGGACATAATTTTGACTCCTAGATCCCCCCTGGAAGGGCCTATGGACCCTTAAATTACACTAAAACATCCTTTGCCTTAAGGCAATGTCACTAAGTCCTGTTCTGCTGCCTCCACACCTCTGTCTCCCTCAGTTTCTGCAACTGTAAAACTGGGGTAATTATATAACATCTACCTCACATGGGCATTATGAAGATTAAAAGAGATAATATTTGTAAAGGGCTTAGCTCAATTCCTCCAATATAGTAGATCCTTAGTAAATGTTCATACCTTCCTTTCTCCCTCCCTCCTTTACTCCCTCCCACTCTCCCTCCCTCCTTTTCTCTCTTCCTCCCCCCTCCCTCCTCCTTCCTCTCTCCCTCTTTTCCTCCTCCCTCCCTCCCTCTCTCCCTCCTTCCCTCCTTCTCTCCCTCTCTCCCTTCCTTCCTTCCTTCCTTCCTTCCTTCCTTCCTTCCTTCCTTCCTTCCTTCCTTCCTTCCTTCCTTCCTTCCTTCCTTCCTTCCTTCCTTCCTTCCTTCCTTCCTTCCTTCCTTCCTTCCTTCCTTCCTTCCTTCCTTCCTTCCTTCCTTCCTTCCTTCCTTCCTTCCTTCCTTCCTTCCTTCCTTCCTTCCTTCCTTCCTTCCTTCCTTCCTTTTAGTAGCTCCTTAGTAAATGTTTATCACCCCTTTCTTCCTTCTTTTTCCTTCCTTCTTTCATTCCTCCCTCCTTCTTTCCCTCCATTCCTTCCACAATTGTGCAAAGAATCCTTTGGAGCATGTTCAGACCTTTGTATAGTTAAAAAAACCAAAAAAACCCACAAGACTCAAACCCAGAGGGCCTTTGAGCTCCAGTACTGATGAACTGTATAACTAGTTGTAAACAAATCACTTTTCCTTTCTAGGTGTCACATTCTTATTTATAAAATGGACATAATCATACTTTTCCTGACTATCTCAATAATTATTTTGAAGAAAGTTATTTATAAATCTTAAAATTCTATATTTATAATTACTATATTAAATAAGATGAAATACATTTGAACATTTTTATTTTTTTCTTTATGAATTTAATGAGCATCAAAAAAGAAAGCCTTCTAAATATGAAGTAGGAAAGGGAAAGAGAATTATATGAGAAATGTCATAAATTACTACTAATATACAGCTTATTTTAATGTAATAAATTCAACATACTATTGTCTTGCTTGTTTGAGTTTCCTTTTGTACTTCCTTCTGTTCCTTTTTTGGATGTAAAGAGAAATGCTTCCATGACCCTCTTTAATTTCTTCTATTTTGGCCACATAATCTATAATTCCCCAGTTCTTTGCTACTAGGCTGACTGCTATTGTATATGAGAACTTATCACTTTATGGGGATATGCTTAGTATCAACGTTTTAGTCACTTTCTGAACATAATTCCAAATTTTTTCCCAGAATGATTAGATGCTAGTGGTGCAGGCTGGAGCTCAGGGGAGACAAGGATATTTGAAAATTATCTATAGAGTGACTTTAATTGAACCTATCAGAGCTAGGAGAGACACTACACCAAAAGAGAGGGGGTTAAGAAAGAAAAGACAAGGGGTCAAGACAGAGCCACAATAATCATAGTTTTACCAACCATGTATTAGCATGTCTGTCTTCCTACAAGTCCTCTAGTACTGATTATTTCCTTCTGATAATCTTTGCCAGGTTGACATAAAGTAAAGCCTGAGAGCTGTTTAGATGTGCACTTGTCATTATGAGGTATTTTGAGCTATGTTTTCCACATGCTAATTAAGTTTTCAGTTCTTTTATGGATTAATTTATTCATATCTCTTGACCACCAATTTGAAACTCACTTCTCTTAATGGTTTTCAGAAAAGAAATATTTCAGCAAAACTAAAGATGGGCTCGAGAAAACATTGTCTTACTATCATTGATACTATCATGTTTGAAGATGAGTGTAATTGTTCAGATGTTCCAAACATATTTGACTTTCTATGATGCTATTTTGAGGTTCTTGGCAGAGATACTAGAGTGGTTTGCCATTTTCTTTTCCAACTTATTTTACAGATGAGCAATTGAGGCAAACAGGATTAAGTGATCTGTCTAGGGTCATATAACTAGTAAGTTTCTGAAGCCAAATTTGAACTCAGGAAAATGATTTCCTGATTCCAAGCCCAATGGTCTATTCACTGTACCACCTAACTGCTGCATGGGGTAATGGGAATGTTCAAAAATTTATTATTCATAAAAATTAGTTTTTCCTTTCTTTCTAGTTCAAAGTGAGTCATTTTCTGAAGTTTCCAGATTGTTATCCCTGTAGAGAGTTTCTGTTAGAAGCTAATTTCAACAGCAACCAGAAAGATGGCTTCATGGAGTCCATGATGGAAAATTAGAAATATATAACAGTTCAATGACTGTCACCAAAGTATAAAATCCATTTATAGTGGCTTATTAGCTGATAAATATCAGTCATATATTTCCTAGTCCCTACTTTTCAATAAACAACTTAATTATGATATCAGAGTACCAAACCATCTCATGAGGACAAAAGTCAATCCAAGGCAATAAACATTTATTAAGTCCCTATTATGCACCAGACACTGTGCTAAGTGCTATGAATCACTAATGCACTATTCTTGACCATTAGAATAAAAATGAAGAACTATGTTAAATAGAAATAAAATGTGATATTCTTAGGTTGCAAGGTTTTCTATAAACTCACAAAAGAAATTAAATCATCTCTTTCTTTTCCCAGCAGTAGAAATAAGCCTGTCCAATCAAACCCAAAAAAATATTTATTAAAAACCCATGATGCACTGGGTACAGTAAGGGACAAAATCAAAATTAAAAATATTCTCCGGCCCAAGCATTACTTTGTCCAAGCATTACTTTGGAGAATATAAGATTGAAAAAATAAGTTTTTAGCTGAATATGAGGAGAGATAAGAGTTGTGGAAGGCCTTCAATTGTAAAGACAGTATAAACTAGGACTCAGGAAGATTTGGATTCTGATCCACTTTGAACACTTACTAGTATGTGATCTTGGAAAGTCCCAACTTCTCTGTTCCTTAGTATCCTCATTTGTAAAATGAAGGGGTTGGATTCAAAGGCCTCTAGAATCCTTTACAATCCTAAATCTTTGATTTCAAACTATAAGATGGCAGATGAGCTGATCCTTAGAGGAAGCTAGGGAGTCTAAGAGGCAGAATGGAGGAGGGAAGGTATCCTATGCAAGGAAGAGAGGCAGCAGAAAGGCACAAAAGTGGGGAGTAGAGTACAGAGTTTAGAGAATAGTAAAGAAGTTAGTATAACTAGAACATCTAGTATATGAAGGAGAGTAATGTACAATAAGCCTAGGAAGGCAGGTCAGAATCCAAATAGAAAGAGTTTTTAATGGAAAACTGTGTAAAAGATGGATTGGAGAGTGAAAAACTGGAAGCTAGGAATCCACCTAACACAATAATTCAGGTCAGGGGTGAGTAGAGTTTGAATTAGGGAAGTGTCCAAAGGGATGTACACAAGAGACATGGTAGCAGTAAAATTGACATGACTTGGTACATAAGAAGGTAGACAGACAGGCATGGAGAATGTCTCTGAGATTATCATCTTGGTGTTTGGAAAGCTATGTTCTCAACATAAATGGGAAAATTGAAAAGGGGGGTGGATTTGAGGGGAAGTATAATAAATTCTATTTTGGACATAAAGAGTTTGTCATGCCTACAAGATATTCAGTATGAGATGTTCAAAAGTTAGTTCATGGTGTAATACCAGCTCAGGAGAGAGATTAGATATGCATATAGAGATCTTAGAGTCCATATACAGAGATATTACAGGAAACCATGGGAGCTTGAGAGAGCTATTATACCAAGAAAGGATGTGGAGAAAAAACAAGGTCTTATGACAGAGTCAGGACAAGAATCTATAAAACTATAGGCAATAAAAGTATCAGTTTGGATTCCTTTATCCCCTTCTTCTGCCAATCTTGAAGCCTAGGTCACCATATCATCTGCCTTTTCTGGTCTGAATCTCATACTGCTGAACTTCAATCAAAGAAATAATATATAATCCTTATAATTGAGTCCATTAATGTTTAATATCACCTGGGGTTTCACTTCCATGCAGACTTTTTTTTGGATTTCTAGTTCTTTTAATGATTTTTCTAAATTGAAATGTTCAATTAACAACAATAACAAAATTCTCCTAATGTTTTTCTCCTTCCTATCTTCCCCTCAACCTAGATGAATAAAGAAAAATATTCATTCTTATGATAAATATGCATAGTCAAGCAAGTTAAATTCCTACATTCACCATGTCCAAAAAAATTGATAAGATTCGTTCTGCCATCGGAATCCATCATCTCTCTGTGAAGTAGTGGCTAGTTTTCACTTCATCATTAGTCCTCTAGAATTATGATTGATTATAAAACACAGCAAATTATTCTTTCCTGATTAACTCTGATACTCTCCAATGTCCTTAAACCTGAATTCAAATCCAAATCCATCTGTGCAAGGTAGATAAAGCTAAGCACACTGCTTAATTGCTATTTATCTGTTTCTTTATCTGTAAAATTGGAAAAATAAAGCAGCTAACTCCAAGACTTGTGAGGATAAAATGAGGTAATATTTATAAAGCGCTTAGTACAGTGCCTGGCATATAGTAGGAGCTATATAGATGTCAGCTATAATTATTCCTTACTCTATACCTCAAAACACATTTATATCCTAATCCACCTTATCCTCCCTCATGATTGATTTGAAGGAACAGGAGGCCCTTTTTCTTAACAAGGTTAATCCCTCTTCTGTGTACATCATCTCTTCTATCTGATTTCTTACAAGTATTTGCTTTCCACATTATTCCCTGTTTCTCTCTCTCATCTTCTTCCACTGTCAGTTCAGAAAATATTTTATTACTTGTCTACTATGTAATTATCAGGAGACACCTAACTAGACACTAAGGTTAGGAATATGTATCCTTTGCAAGGAGAGAAGAATGGAAGGTATGTCCAAATGGACATATATTGACTCATCTCTTTGACCAGGTAAAAGCCTTTAATTCCATTTCATCTGTTCTCTAGCTGATTGTCTCCTATATTATTCTCACTCTCTCTCAAATTTTCAGTCTTTTCTGTCTACTGATTGTTTCCCTGATGTCTGCAAAAATTATCTTGTCTCTCCCATTCAACCCCCATCCAACACTTCATTTCATCTGGCCATTCCTGATAGCTACCATTCTGTATTTCTCCTTTCCTTCTTGGCTAAATTCCTTGAGAAAACTATATACACTTGGTTTGTCCACTTCACTTCCTCTTATTTTCTCCTAAACTCTCTGAAGTCTGGCTTCCAATCTTATCATCAAAGTGAAAGTGCCCTTCCAAAATAAACAATGACCTCTTGATTGTTAAACCTAAGAGCCTTTTCTCAAGTCCCATTCTTCTTGATCTCACTGCAGCTTTTGACACTGTCACCCTCTCTTCCTAGTTACATTCTTATCTACAAGTTTTCGTGACACTATTCTCACTTGTTTCTCTTCCTATTGGTCTGATGGCTCTTTTCCAGGCTCCTTTGATGGACCATCATTAGGATCATGTCCACTAACTATGAGTTCTCCAAGTGGCTGAATCCTTGACCATTTTCCCTTCCTCTATTATACTAATTCAATTAGTTATCTCTATGCACATAATTCCTAGATCTACATATCCAATGCTAAATTCTAATCTAGAATTACAAGCTTTATTGAATATGTCAAACCAGATATCCTGTAGAAGTCTCAAACTCAACATGTCCAAAACAACTCATGTATCTTACCCAACTCTTCAACCCTCCCTCACTTCCCAGTCTCCCATCAAGGGAACCAACATTCTCTTAGTCACCCAAGCTCATAATCTTGATGTCATCCTAGATTGTTCACTGGCATTTATCTCACATGTCTGTCTAATCTTCCTTCAAGTTTCTATCTTCATGACATTTGTCTAATATCACCTCTTTTCTCCATTTATAGAGCCTCTACCCTAGTGTGGAATGTAATCACCTAATGTCTAGATTGTTTCAATAGCCTACTGGTTGGTCTTCCTGCCTCTGGTCTCCCCCCATTCCAGTTCATCCCCTACGAGGCTACCAAAATGATGTTCTTAAAGCATATTTCTGAGCAGGTGACTTCTCTATTCTAAAAACCTCTAAGCTCCCTAATATGTCCTATGACAGATATGAAATATTCTGACATCTAAAGTCCTTCACAAGCCAGAATTTCCCCACCCTTCCAGTGTCCTTACACTATTCCCTTCCACAGATCTAGAAATCTAGCTATATCAGCTTACTTGTTCTTTCTATGTGGTATTCCATCTCCTCTATCTGTTTTTTTTTTTTTTTCACTCTCAACACCCTATGGCTGGAATTCTCTCTTTCCTCCCTTCTGACTTTTGACATCCCTTGAAATGTCCTTTAAGATTCAGCTCAAATCCCACTTTTTGCTGGAGACATTTTATAGATTTTGTCTTCTCTTATTACTCTCCTCATCCAGTTTCTGAGATTACCTTCTATTTATGTAGTATACATCTTATTTGTACATTCTTATTTGCATTTTGTCTTCTTGTTAGAATGTTAGTTCTTCAGAGGCAGAGGATATATGTTTTTTACATTTGTATCCCCACCTTTTAGAAGAATGCCCATTATATTGTAAGTACCTCCTAAATATGCATGATTGAATATATTGCTCAGATTTTGATTTCTTTACTCCCAAGACAAGGAAATATAAGTATGATTTTTGGAAACATGGGGAGGGTGGAAGAGTTGATGGAAAAGAGGGGGAATCTCCCCAAAGTGAGGTAGCAGCAGCTGGAGATCCAGCAACACTGGAGCACATGAAAGCAGCTGAAAACAGTTTTCCAATAACCATTCCCCTCCCCAAGCCCTCAAGGAATGGTGAAAACTGAAGAGGTAAGCAATAAGGTATTGGATTGCTTTTTATCAGTCCCTTTCCTCAGTGACCAGAGGCTGGTAAAAAGCAGATGTGTTTCCAAAAATGTCCTTTTCTTATTTTCCTTTTCCTAGCCCTATTTCAGTCATTCCTTTATGATACCCAGATCTGATATTCATTCATTCCACTGAAGATTTCTTGTCATTGATTCATTTTACTTCTTATGAACTAGTGTAGTTGACCCAAATGTATATTTCCTTGTGGCCATTGGTTCATGGCATAAAGGTAAGTGGACAGTTTCAGATATAGGAGTTAGCAACTATTCTTAGTGCAATTTCTCTTTTTCTAATTAGGTATGTGATCATATGCATTGTGTCTGAAGCCCCTCTGGGCAGTCAGAGAAAGAAGGGAATTATAGGCTTTTGTTTGAACTATTACAATGGGTATCAGATTTCCCCCCTTTTAACTTCCCCTTCCTTACATAATTCACTCCTTCATGTTAATACTCAGAATGCTACAGAAATCAGCTTATGTTTATCAAGATATAACTCAGCATAAAACCACTTATTAAGAAATAAACAAGATTTCAGGGTGAGCCATGTCAATTCACTAGAAAGCCATGACTCAGGGAAGGGGAAAGAAGCAGAGAAGGGAGATGATTTCATCAGAACCCAGTCTGGTAAGAAATTTTATCAAAGCAGATCATTCCTCAAGCAAGTCAGTGAGCCAGATAAGCCTTGAACAATTGCTCCTTGTTATACTTAGTCCTGGGTATCAGCATCATATCCTTTGCAATCACCTAGCCTCTGACCCTGATGTGAGGGCACATCTGCCTTCTTCTCTTCACCCCCCACTGTCTAATTCTCTTTATCAAATTTTTTTTTTTATGAGGAACTCAAAAGTTCCTCTGCCCTGACTGCCATGGTTCTAGATGAAACCACATTTCTCATCAACCTCTTGGTGATAAGGGGCTACATGGTTCATAACTAAACTCCCAAGAACAGAATTAATACAATCTGGGTCTTTTGTTCAGGCTGCCCCATCAGACTGGAAACTAAGCACATAATATTTTCTGAGGAACTCAGATGTCTGGCTCACTAGGAGCATCAAGCCTGGGGCTTCTTAAAGACACCTTGACTTATAAGGTTGCCACACCCTGTGGAGGAAAGGGCTTCCTCTTTTCCACTGGCTTATCCAAGTTCTGTACTGCTCTCAATCCATACAATATTTCTTTGCCTCCAGAGATGAGTGAAAACTCAAAATCCCAGCAGTTTATTTGGGTCCAGGCCAATTTCCCATCTGGAAGGGAAGACCTTATACAAAGCCAAAAATTAAACAGTACTTATCCCCACCCCTCTCCACCTCAAGCTTGAAACAAAGAGCTTAATATTCTACTGGGGGCATGTACATTTTAAATAAGTACAAAAAGTGTCAAAATAATATAAAACAATTCCAAGAAGAAGTAAGCCCCTTCATATTGCCTACAAATTTGCTCATTAGACCAGTCCTTAAAAACAATGTAAAAACAAAACAAAACAAAACTCAAAAACCCCCCACATCAAAACCAAAACCAAAACAAAAAACAACCCTTTTACTTGCCTTTTCCATTACATCAGGCTTCTATGATTTATGTGTCCTTTTATTTACCACTCAATGGTCTTTACTTCCTCTCCTCTTACTTCTCACTTCCTTGTAATCTAGTCCCAACACTCTACTTAAATGAATCTCTTAAAGTGACATGACAATATTAGCTGTTTTTAGGTTGATGATGACAAGGATACGAAAAGAACACTGGGTTTGAAGCCAGAAGACCTGAGTATAATGGAGGGGCTAATAGGGGCTCTATCACTTTTTTATCTATGTGATTTTGGATAAGTCACTTCTTAGATATATTCATTTTCTAATTTATTGTCAATAAATGACCAATTTAATCATAAAGTTATGGAATTAGATATGAACAAACCACCTCCTTTTTTGCTAAATTTTCAGAATGGCCAGAGAGATCAACATGATCAGTCCTTGCTTCTGGTTCATGAAGAAGTGCTGAGACATGACACCACTTTATTAGGCTTCTTGATCAGTCATAGAGAATGGAGAATATGACTAGATAGAAGGTCACATCAGGACATACAACCACTCAAAGTGATTAGACTTGCCCCAATTCACAGAAACTTAGTTCTGGCCATTTTTGATGGGGTAGTACCAACAAACAAATCTTTCCCTTGATTCTTTTAATTACCTATTCCCATCAGCAGACCTATCTCTAATGCTGTCAAGATTTATTTCTCAGTTATTAACACACTCTCCATCCTTGTCATATAGAAAGAACTCCTGGCTACCATAGAACAGCCCTTCTCCAATCCCTAATTGTCAGTTCGTTTACTCCTATCCTCTATAATCCTCCTCCTACATGTCCCATTCCAGATCTTCATACAACTATGCCTAGTGGAATTGTTGACTGTTATTTAACCAAATTCCTTTTATCTTATATCTAATCCTTTTTGACTCCTTCAACTCACTAATCCAGAACAACAATAGATAACATTTATAAAGCATAATTGAATATCAAACATTCTGCCAAGCACTTTGCAATTATTATCTCATTTTGTCCTCATAAAAACAATGGAAAAGAGATGCTATTATTATTCCCATTTTATAGCTGAAAAAATGAGACAAATAGAGATTAAATGACTTGCCTAGGCTCTCATAGCTAATAAATATCTGAGACTAGATTTGAACTCAGCTCTTCCTGATTCTAGACCTGCTGCTGATACTCTGTCATCTAGCTGCCTTAGAATACATTTTGCTTCCCATTTCTACTTTGAGATTGTCCCTCTATTACTATCTGTAAGCAATCTCTCTTCCTTTGAGATTCATTCAGTTCAAATGTATCATCCAATCCATATCCTGGTAGTGGCCATTCAAGCCCAAGACATTCTCCTTTCTGTTTCAGCACTTTAAAACTGGATCACAGCCTTCCTTTCCACCTCAACTCCTTCCCTTATTTTAGCTTGGAGGGCAGGGGGAGCTTCACTATATGTTCCTGTAAGTAATCCAATTTCCAAATCACACACAATTTCCATAGTCAAGATCTTTGAATTTCTCTTAAAAAAAAAATCTGTTCATTATGTTTTGCCTTTCCATGTTTCTCTATTCCTCCCCTATCTTAAACTTCATTCTCACTATGACCTTTCATTACTATGCCAGGTCAGAACCCTTGCTCTGGTTACATTTCTGTTCTTTACCAATTTTGACCCTTGAATAATTCCTTATTATGCTGATCTATCACCCATATTGCCAAGCAGAAACCACTAGATTACTCCCTTTGCTTCCTTTATTCCTACTCATGAGCTTCATAACATAAATGGAGAAAATCATAAAACCATGCTGATTGGGTCTGTTACAAATTTATACTAGCTTACCTCATTTGGGGCCTGATTAAAGCAAGACAATCCCTCTCTTCCTCTCCAATTGGTTTCCCATCCCATTCACCTCAGTGGCTGTTCCCCAACTAATTTTTTTTTTCTCTTTCTTCCTATGTTTCATCCATCTCACATTATACCCAAATATCTTTTCCCTTTACTCTAGTCTTTGATGATGAGATCATCTTTTCACTTGCCAACTCTTAGGCCAATTCTGAGCACATGCATCCTGGATTCTAACATTTCCTGTCTTCTCCACTAGATTTTCTCCATCATCATCCTTATTCTCTTATCTTTAATCTCTCCTTATCTATTAGTTCATTCTTTCATGATGTCTATAAACAAATCCAAATATCCCTTATTCTTCAAAAAAGAAAAAAAAACTACCTTTCCTCCAAATCCAATTTTCTTGACAATATTTGACACTGCTAATCACCCTTTTCTCCTTGATACTAGATTGTGTCACTGCTCTCTCCTGGTTCCCCTTTTATCCATATGATCATTTTTCTTTCAGCTTTTCTTGCAAGATATACTCCCATGTCATATTCACTGACTAAAAGAGGTGTTGTGCTCAAGTGTTTTGACTTGGGCCTTCTTCTCTTTTGTCTTTATGCTCTCTCATTTTGTTATCTCATCAACTCCTATGAGTTCAATCATCTCTCTTTGTAAATGAATACTAGTTCTATTTATCTATTTGTAGTGTCTCACCTGAGCTCTAAGTGCACATTATCAACTGTCTGTTGGACTTTTGAAATAAGATTATCTCAAACTCAACATATCTAAAATTTAGATTTAAAACACACTTTTTCTCTAATTTATCCTGCATATCTAATCAATTGAAAAATTCTATAATTTATTTTTCATACTATCTCTTTCATATGTACATTTCTATATATTTATAGAAGTACTTTGCCAGTTCAGACTCTGTTTCCTTGTGCCTGGACTTTTGAAATAACCTTATGTCACTCTTTACTACAGGCTGTCCTCCAAATAGCTGACCAAGTAGTTTTGTAAAAACCTGACCATTTCAGTCCTCTGCTAATGAATTCCAAGATCAAATTTTCTTTAACCTTTAAAGGTTTTTCCATCCTAACCTCTTTTTAATATTCTTTCACCTTACTGCCCTCTACAATCCAACAATACTGGCCTACCTCCTCCTTTCAACAAAGAATATTTTGCTTTCTATCTGAGTGACTATGCAATGGATCTTCCCTATAATTGGAAGATTCTCACTCCTAACTTTTGACCTTAAAAATCCTTGACTTGTTGAAAAACTCAATTTAAGTGTCACTTCCTCCAGAGGGTCTTTTCTGGTTATTTCTGGGAAAGCTATTAATACTAAATCATTTGTTTTGCTTAAATCTATTCTATTTCTGTAGCATTTTTGTTGTTTCCTTTTTTCTACTTTCCCTCTTACTGTCAAGGATGTCACAGTTCTTCCCATCCCCCAGATTTGTTGTTGTTCAGTCTTGTAGCTCTTCATGACCTCATTTGAAGTTTTCTTGGTAGAGATACTGAAGTGGTTTGCCATTTCTTCTCCAGCTCATTAAATGTATGAGGAAACTGAGACAAAGAAGTTAAATGATTTGGCCAGGGTCACACAGCTAGTAAATGCCTGAAGCTGGATTTGAAATCAAGCCTATCATGCTTGAAAATTTATAACATTTTTCTTAAAAATAACCCTCGTTGTAGGCTGATGTGAAAATGGAGGCTCAACATGATTGCCCATAACTACATGTCAGAAACAGGAGCATTTGAATTTTGATCTGTTGACTCAAGTCTAGCTCTTCTTTTACTGTACATCCCAATAGTTCACATTATCATTGTTGACTCCTCCTGGAGATATTTATTTCTGAATATTGAAGATAAAGCAAGTACTTAAAGAGAAATATTGCACTGGAGCTGCAGAATTAGAAACAAAACATCAATTGAACAGAACATAGAAAAACAAAATAAAAAGGAACACACAAAAAGACAATTTTATTTCTTCCTTTCTAGCTCAGTTGGTAGCCAAGTACTGTCTCTTCATCAGAAGAATGGTGGTTCTCTATGTTTCAGTTTTATCCCTAACTTAAATTTCTGATAAACAATTCTGTTTTGGGGGTTTCTAGAGAATCCTCCCCAGCAAGGGGAAAGATTCTTTTTTTGAAACAGTTATGTTATAGGCAGTTTAATTCTCTCACACAGAAGGGCAGATAGTAAGCAATAAAGAATCAGAGAATCATTCCAATCATTTGAAAGTCCTCACTGAGACATTTGTAGCTGGGTTGTACCTTAACTTTTTTATATTTACTCTAAACAAAGTGCTGACTGATCAATGTCAAGTGAACTTGTGATATCCAGGGGCTCAATCAGTCTCTCTGTCTCTGTCTCTGTCTCTCTTTCTCTCTCTCTGTTTCTGTTTGTCTGTCTGTCTGTCGATCTCTCTTTCTGTCTGTCTGTCTCTCTCTGATTAGTGTAATCAAATGGTAGTGCTGAGGCATGGAAAATGATGACCCAAATCTTAGGCCCTTTTTTCTTATATTTTCTGAGGTCTACCTCAGGTCTCAAACTGTGGTATCTATTATAAAAGTAGAATCTATTATATAGCTTTTCCTTAAATGGAAATTTATTGTTTTATACTGAACCTTCTCTTATGGTCTGCTGTGAATAAATGATAATATTGTTATCTTTTTTCATTTTATATTTAAGATTTAAAAATTTCAAAAAAAAAAAAAAGGGGGGGGAAGAAATCCTAAAAATAAAATTTGCGCTCCAAAATAAATCCCTTATGCCCTTTCTATTTTTCCTTCTCCTACAAACAGTAAATAATCTGATATAAGATATACATCCAAAATCATGTAAAACCTTTCCATGTTAATCATTTTGTACAAAGAGAAATAAAGAAAGATAAAGGAAAGAGAGAAGGGAAGGGAAGGGAAGGGAAGGGAAGGGAAGGGAAGGGAAGGGAAGGGAAGGGGAAGGGAGGGGAAGGGAAGGGAAGGGAGGGGAAGGGAAGGGAAGGGAAGGGAAGGGAAAGGAAGGGGAAGGGAGGGGAAGGGAGGGGAAGGGAAGGGAAGGGAAGGGAGGGGAAGGGAAGGGAAGGGAAGGGAAGGGAAGGGAGGGGAAGGGAGGGGAAGGGAAGGGAGGGGAAGGGAAGAGAGGGGAAGGGAGGGGAGGGGAAGGGAAGGGAGGGGAAGGGAAGGGAGGAGAGGGGAAGGAAAGGGAACACAGAATATGCTTCAGCTTATATTCAGACAGTGGATTTAGAATTATCAATAAAGACCTTCCAAAATACAAATTAGAAGAAAAGAAGTTTTTAAAAAATAAATAAATAAAGTTTTTAAAAATAAAGAAGCTGTTTTGGTGACACTTCTGGAAAATGAGACCTCAGCTTTCTGTTGATGAATGAAATGATACTTCTTGTAGTTCAGTTTAATTGAACAATTTTTTAAAGTGCCTATTATATTAGTGCCTTCTAGCAGTATTGATTTACTTTGATTCCCTTGTTCCCTCTCCCTCCCTTTTTTGACTTGGACTTGTAACTTCATTGAATATTTTATGTGGAAATTCTTTCCACTCATAAATATCAATAATGCATTTGTAATTTAGAATTTTCAGAAGTTACTTGGGACCAAGAGGCTAAGCTTCAAGTTCAGAGTCTCAAAGTTAATATGTGTCAGAGATAAATCTTGAATGTTTTCTTTCTTGACCTCTCTTTCCACAATATCAGGTTTCAACTATGAATCTAGGTGGCTCAGTAATTAGTGTACTGGGCCTAGAATCAGAAAGACATCTTCCCAAATTCAAACCTGGTCTCATATACTTACCAACTATGAGACCCTGGGCAACTTATTTAACCTTGTGTGCTCAAGTTTCCTTAGCTGTAAAATCATCCAGTATCTTTGCCAAGAAAACCCCAAATGGAGTCATGAACAGTCAGCCATAAAAAGACAGAACAACAAATCTCTAAATCTAGTTAAAGAATATGAACCATTAGCCTTGGAAGCTGTGACCATTCTTTAAAATTATAAATTAAATTTAAATTATAAAACAATGATTAAAAGAACATTAATTTTAAATAATTGCAAACTAATTCACAATTACCCCTTTTTCCAGGAGTCAAAGTTCTTGCCTGATGAGCACCCCACTCCACCCCTCCCTAACCACTACCTCTTAGAATACTTAACTTCCTTTCAAGCTCAGCTTAAGCACTGCCTGTTACAGGAGTTGTGGGTTCTCTACCAACTACTATACCATATCAAGTTATATATCTGATTTTGCTCTACATTTATTCTTTTTCTTTTTCATGGGGTTTTCTAGGCAAAGATATTGGAGTGGTTTGCCATTTCCTGCTCCAGTAGAGTAATGCAGAGTTAAGAAACATACCTAGGATCACACAGCCAGCAAGTATTTGAGGCTAATTTTGAACTTGGGAAAATGAGTCTTTTTTATTCCCAGCCTGACATTCTATCTACTGCGCCACATCACTGTCTCTTTGCATTTACCTTGTATATGTTTTGTATATACCTAAAGGAGTATATATTACCCCCATATAATTTAAGTTCCCTGATAGAAGGAACTACTTCATTGTTGTATCTGGATAGTCAGCAACTAGCAGAGTATCTAGCACACAATAAGTACTCAATATATGCTTGTGGACTGCTGCATTGATTAGTTGGGTTGCTTAGAGCATAGAGGCAATCATGCTTTAGCAAACAGAAAGAGGGAGGAGAGGCAGCATGGCACAATGGAATGAGTATTGGCTTTAGGGATAGGGAAGTGGATCCAAACCCTGCTTCTCTTACTTATATTCCCATGACTTTAGCTAAATCATTCAATCTCTCCAGAATAAGTTTCCTCATTCTAAAGACTTTCAACTCTAAAACTGTGATGCTGAGAAGTTGTGATCTAAAAGAATTGCCTGAGACTCTAAGTGATAGGTTTAAGGTCATACAGCCAAATGCGTCAAAGGTAAGGCTTGAACATAGTGTTTTTCCCGACACCATATCAGATTCTATAGAATATTCTGTACTACTATTATGACCCCATTGCCATATTGTCATTGTCTAGAAATGCAGAATGATATAAATGCCATATACAGCACTTGGCTTATGCTTGTGGAGAATTGGGTTTAGATTTTAATTGAGACACCAGGTAACTATTCAATCTTATCACTGTGCTCTCTGAGCTATAGTTCTATCAATTGGAAGGTAGGCTAAGTGACTTCTTAGGGCTTTCCCACCTTGAAATTCATGAGGAAAAGACAAAAGGTTGCCAGTATGGGGAGAAAAGGAAATGAAAACTATAATATTAGATGACATCTTTTTAGAAAAGATTAGATCTGTAATTTTTGTTGTTATTGCTTTATGAGCTCTTGTAAACTGTGCTGAACTAGGGAGTCAAAAGAGTGGAATTCAAATTTCATCCTTGCTACTTATGTGAACATGGGGCAAATTGTTTCACTTTTGTAGGCCTCAGTTTTCTCATCTTTAAAATGAGGGAATTGGATTATGTGGCCTCTAATTCATGCACTAATGGCCTGCTGAAATTGAAGAATATATCTTGAATATATTGATAATAATATAATATTATTGAAATAATATTTCTATCTCATTAATGACTCTGAATTTTATTTTTTTTTGATGAGGACAAGAAATGTTGCTATTACTTCATCTTTTTATTCCAACTCAGGGGAAAAAAACTACATTCTATTCTCAACATGAATTTTTTAGAAAAAGCCAGTGAAATTAATAGAATGTGTCAGACATAGCTCTAGAAGGAATTTTCAAGATTACTTAGTCTGGTGATCTCATTTTACTGATGAGAAACCTAAGACTTAGAGAGGGGAAGTTACTTGGCCATGGCCATATAAATATTCATGCTTAAATTTGAATTCAGGACCTCTATCTCCATATTCAGGACTTTTTCATTTTATATCTATTCATGCCTCTTGACTAGCTTCAGTCATATCATACCCTGGACTACACTAAGTTCATGTATGAAAAGAAAAATTTGGACAAAATGGTTTCCAACATTACCTTCCAATTCTATTATTCTCTCTTAGACACTTTGTTGAGTCAAATTTTAAAGACATATCTCAGTAATTTTGAATCCTTTGTTTACTCTCTTTCCTTGGCATGCATCACAAGCAATTTAGTTAATGAAACAACTAATGAAATAAAATTTTTAGAAGCAGATAAACAAGGATATGGAGCTAGATCAATCCATTCTACTTCACTCATAGGCATGGCCCATATATTAGCTGAAAGCATTAATGAAAGCTATTCTGGAGAAGAGAAGTTGTGAGGAATGGGACATGAGATGTATTTTCAAGCATCTGAAAATACATAATGTGGAAGAGGGATTAAATATATTTGATGAATTTTTAGAAGACAAAACATCTACCAGTTTCTGGTCCATTTAAAGAAAAATTTTCTTGTAATTTTAGGTCATTAGAAACAGTATGAGCTCCCTCTGGAGGACATGATTTAGCCAATCACTAAAAGCTTTAACTTCTCTTTGCCTTAATCTACCAGAGAAAGAAATGGCAAACCACTCCAATATCATTGCCAAAGAAACCCCATATGGATTTTGAAGTTGAACATAATTGAACTACAAAATAACAATGATTCTCATTAAAACATCAATATATAAATAATTAAACTTTAAAAAAAATAATTCAATTTGGTAGATTTGTTCTTTTGTTCCTAGGACAATTCCCCAGGGTTTTAGGTTAAAAAAGTTAATAACTTTTCCTCCTCTTCCTTTCACATCTTTCTCCTCTTCCTCTTTCTCCTCCTCCTCTTCTTCCTTCTTCTTCTTCTCCTTCTCTTCTTCTTCCTCCTCCTCCTCCTTTTTCTTACTTCTTCTTTCTTATTCTACTACCAATTTTTTTAAATGATAGATATGATGTGGAGTAAGAAGAACAAATTTTAAACCACTTGATAGCTGTATGAACTTTTTAAAATCTCTTGATGTCTCCCATCTTTAGTTTCTAATATGACAGAAAAGGAGATTAGACTAGATGGCCTTGAAAAGCTCCTTCAAACTCTAAATTGATAAATCTCTGTAGGGAAAATATGTCTTATCTTGACATTTCCAACAACAAAGAGCAGTTGGTTGACTTCTGTGGTTTTTCTTTCTTTCCCGATTGCTACCAAATGTAGAGCTGAATGGAAGTATTGCATATTGGCATAGAAAATGGATGATGTATGAGGTTAAAAAGCAAGATTTTCCCTGTTACTTTATTAATAAGTGTACATACCTATCAGAAGATGAATAGTTTACATTTAGTGAAAATTCAATTGATTCTTGTCATTTGAATCACATTTTTAAGCATATGCCTGAGATTCAGAAACACCAGCCAATATAAGGAATATAGAGATCCACTCTCTTATGTCATATTTAGGCCTCAATTGATTCCAGGAAATAATAAGTACATGCCATTACTTACATGAAAAGTGTTTTTCCTCCTCTTTCCTTCTTTATAGAAAACTTTGGAGAATTTATGGATGATATATTGCTGTGGAAAGCTCAAAACTAGACAAGAATGAAAGCTTCAAAATTAGTACTGTTGTATTCTTTCCCTTTGAATCCAAGTGCTAATGAAATGCTTGGCACATAGTTGGTGGCTTATAAATGTTTGCTGACTGATCTGGTACCTTTTGATCCAAAGACATGATTAGTGCTGAATTTTTCATAGAAAATTGCCCCTTGCTTATATTTATATGGTCCTCCTTTGAGACCAAAGTATCTCAGGAAAAGTAATTCTCAAAGGAGACCTCTGGAAGGAAAATTTGTCTGTTCCCTTCAAATGCTGTTGAAACACAGTATATCAATCAAATAGACCATTTTCCAATAATGCTGCATATTTATGTATCAGTGTGGATATATATGGCACTGTCTCTAGGAAAAAATGAGAATGAAGACAGTTAAGTGGTCTGGTATTGCTTTGGCAGTTGAAAAGCAGGGAGGTCTCCTATTTTTAGGCATAGACATAGGCCTTAAAAATGAGAACATTTTAAGGACATTGGGCAGAAAAGTGAAAGGTCCAGAAAAATGTACAATTAAGATGTCTAATGTCAAGGCAGGTGAGACAACTCAGGAAGTTTTTTTGAGTCTTGTCTGAGAAATTTGACTACAGAGGTATAATTATTCCTGCTAATTTCACATTTTGTCTGTCCTCTGACAGTGAAGAATTTCTCAAAGTTGTAGGGGTCCTTCTAATGAAAGGACATGTTACTTCTGAGAAATTTACTGCCACAAATTAATCCAGGAACTTCACTTTGTCCACAGCAGAGGCTCAGATTCTGCATGGTAGACAGATATCAAAGGCCCCAGATTGCCATTTTCTCTGGACTTAAAACCATGTCCATGAATAGTACAAAAACCAAGAAACTTATAGACAAAAAACTTATAGACAGACAAAAGAGGGTCTGACACTCTGGAGAGCTCTTAAATCATAACAAGTGATGAGACTGCCAGAAAGCCTAAAGAAAACCATTGTAGTGCCAGTAGATGACCTTCTGAAAGCATGGTCAGATATCTCCTGATATGAATATATATATAAACTTTAGTTAAGATGTTGGAGAGGGCAAACCAGAATAGGAATACATTAATTTTGTCTCTATGCATGCAAAGGCTGATATAAAGAGGCTGTGGGCATCGTGAGGATGCAGGTACAATTGCACTTAGAAGAGTGAGCTAGAGCTATATAGATACAGAAACCAGTGTCAACAATGATGGAGGGGAGGCAAGTACTCCTGAATTATAATGGTAGATATAATATGAAGTTGTTCACCTTAATTGGCTCAGGATCCTCTCCACTATGAGTTATGGAAACAACTCAGAGCAATAGCACCACCAGTGCTGAGCTGTAGTTTCAAGACCTGGTGAGAAGTGGATCTGTGCATAATCATATTCTTCTTGAAGAGGTAGAGAGTCAAGGGAATAAAGAGTTAAGAAGTCTTTCATTAAAATCATCTCCCTCAAGCAATCATCAGGAAAACAGAACTTCTGTTATAATTGTGATCATACTTATGATCCTATTGAAAATAATGGAACATTGATCGTACAGAAAGTATAATCCTCTGATACAGCTCTAGAGTAAGAAAAAGAGATTTCTGTGTATTTTGAGGACAGTGACACTGATCTCATTGGTTATTGCTTATGGATCTATTCCTAATGGAGTCATATAACCCTATAAAGAGAAGATAATAAAGATTGATAATATACACAATTGTGTACTGGACAGTGGATCTTATTTCCATTATTTGTGATTTTAAAAAATCACTTTAGGATTTGGACTTGATAGACCAAGTAACAAAGAATAATTATATTTGGGACCCATTGAATATCCTAGATTCATTCTAGAAGTTTTTAATGTCAACAGGAAAGTGAACAATGGGGATATGGTATATGTGAGGCTATCAACACAGTTGAAGTGTCAATACTTATAGGAACCAGTTATATAGGAACTCATAGGAACCAATTATAGCTTATTAAAATACTAGAAAGATGTTATGGGAAGCTGTTCCCAATCTGTCTTAATTCTAGTGCCTTCTATCTCTTGTTTTCTATTTACCCTGAATATAAAACATTTTAAAATATTTGTTTGGTTGATTTCTCCAGCATTGGATTGTTAGCTCCTTAAGAGCAATGTCCTAGCACAATGCCAGGACATAATTGGCATTTAATAAATGTTCATTAAGTTATTGCCTATAAGCTGCCATTTAGTGCACAATAATTAAACACTTGGACCATTTCCATTTACTGTTCAGAGACTTACAAAAGAGTAAGATAAAAGTATAACACAATCACTGACTTTTCAAACTTTGGATTGTATCTTGGCTCTGAAGAGCTCATTTGTGGCAGAAAATCAGAAAAATGACAAACAAGTTCTCACTTTATGAGTGGGTTATTATAGGATGTGCCTGAGCTACAACCCACAAATTTAACTCAGAGATTCTATGTGGTTTTTCTAGGAGTTATCTGGGAATATTCCCCTTCCTATTGTGAAAGACTTCAAAAGTTATTTTTGAGTTGACACTTAGTAACATTTTAACAGAGACTAGTAACCTTTATGCATAGTCCACAGTGGTGGTGCCAAAGAAAAATGGCAAGAAATTAATGGCTATAGATTACAAAGATTTAAATGAAATAATTAAAGTGAACGATACAATTTGCTAGGGATTGAAAAATACCTTTTGTTATTTGTTAGACATGTATTGGTTGTCAGTCTTGGCCTTTTGTAATAGAAATGATTAAATTCCTATGACCAAGGAATTCAAGAAGATAGCTTTTAAATGTCTTTCAGGATTTGACCAGTATAAATCTATATCTCAAGGAACCTGTCATTTTCTAATAAGTAAAGGAGAAAGTGGTTGGAGTGGTTCATGACAACATCATCTTGGTTAGTCACTTAAATAACAGGAACAGAGACAGATTAAAACAATGGATTTACTGAAGGAAGTTAGTTTGTAACTTGCAATATATAAATGCCAGTTTTACAAAACTTCTGTTAAGTATATAGAATGCCAACAATGTGAGGACAGTCAATCAGATTAGTCCTTCAGAACTGGCCACACTTCAAAAAATTTTGAGACTAAGGACTTTTCTAGGAACTTTTGGTCCTTATTACAAATTTATTAAGAACCACGTCTCTGAAGGCAGAGCCAAGATGGTGGAGAATAGACAAGTATTTGTCTGAGCTCTTCCTGGCTTCCCTCAGAGCAATACTAGATCAAGTCTGTGAACTGGGTTTGGAGTGACAGAACCCACGAATATTTGGAGTGTAACAAAATTCCAGCTGAAGTTATTTTGGAAGAATTTCAGGAATGGTCTCTCTCAACTGGGGAGAAAGAGAAAAGAGGGGGAGGTGGAACAGCACAGGCACAGTGCAGGGACCTAGGGCAGAATGACCTCCACATGTGATTGGAATCTATTAGGAGGATCTAAGCTAAAATACAGCAGTATTTGCTATTTTGTTATGGTTCAGAAGCTGACAAGCTGTGAGATCTTCAATACAATTTCAGAAGGTAAGTAGTGAGCCTCTAGACCACAGCATAACTTGGGACTCGGTCATGCCCACCCAGCATAGGAAAGAAGTCAACAACACCAGCTCAAGGTAGCATGAAGCCACTGTTGTCTGTAGAGGAAGGTTGGGACAATCTCCTCTTTGCCCTAAGAGAAGACCTCAAACTTTAAAAATGAGCAAAAAGCAAAAAGAACTCTGACCATAGGTAGCTTTTATGGAGAGAAGGAAGAACAGACTTCAAACCCTGAGGACACTAAATACAAAATGTTTCTAGATGAAACCTCAAAGTGTAATATGAGTTGGTTTCCATCTCACAACATGCCCTTGGAAGAATGAAAAAGAATCTTAAAAAAGAGAGGAAAAATGAGAAAAGGAAATGAAAGCTTTGCAGAAGAGTTTGTAAAAAAAAAAAAAATGAAAGAAAAGAAAAGAAAAAAGAAAAAAAGAAAGAAAAAAAAAGAAAGAAAGAAAAGAAAAGAAAAAAGAGAAAAGAAACACAGAAATTACCTAAAGAAAACTCCTTAAAAATAAATTTGACAAAGTCGGAAAAGATTATAAATCCTTAAAGAATAGATTTGACAGAATGGAAAAAGAAAATATCTCCTTTAAAAACAGAATTTGTGAAACAGAAAAATAAATTCAAAGAACAAAACAACTCATTTAAAAGTTCATTTGGCCAAATGCAAAAGAAGAAAATTCATTCACTAAAAACTTGGAATTGAACAAATGGAAGTAAATGAATCAATGAGACATCACGATCAGTCAAACAACAACAAAAAAAATTAAATGGAATAAAATGTAAAAATATTTCATTGGAAAAACAACTGACCTGGAAAATGGATGCAAGAGATAAAATCTGAGGATTATTGGAGGATCCGAAAACCATGATAAAAATAAAAAAGATTATAGACAATCACTTTCAAGAAATCATCAAGGAAAAGTGCCCTGATATGCTAAAACCATTGAAAGAATTCATTAATCCCCAAATGAAAACTCCAAAAAATATCATAGCTAAATTTCAGAATTATCAGATCAAGGAAAAAATGCTGCAAGAAGCCAGAAAGAAACAATTAAAATATTGAGGAGCCACATTCAAGATTGCCCAGGACTGGGGTGGAGCCAAGATGGCAGAGAAGATACACGCCAATTTGTAAGCTCCCTTCTTCCCTCATTACCAATTAGTTAAATCAGCCTCAAAAATCATTCTGGGCTGATAAAAACCACAAGTATTAAAAGCACAACTTATCAGCTGGAGAGAATCTGGAATTTCAACAGAAAAGGTCGGTTCCGAGGGGAAGAAAAAAAAAATACCAGTACAGACAGGGTTAGGTACTAGCACACTGTGCAAATTGGGCTGGGGAGAACTCTGGGATCAGAAAAGCCACTGAGATAGAGGAATCTGACACAGGCTGTTTGCTCTTCTCTGCTTATAAAACAGCAGTTCAGAAGAGAAATCAAGCCACTTTAAAATATAAAGCCAGATCCTAAATCCACCCCAATCCAGAAGTGACCTAATAGATCTTGGCATGGCTGTGCAGACACCTTTTGCTTCCCGGGGCTTCTCCTTGGGGTAGTTGAGAGCCTGAACAGATGGGACACAGCCTAAGGCAGCCTCTAATCCACATAGTATGTGGCTCAGCCTGAGGCAGTAGAATTCTAGCAGCAGCGGAATTCCCAGAGAAGCAGAACTCCCAGAGAAGCAGAAACTTTGAAGTAGGGACCGCGGTTTCCAGGCGGACACTTCCGGTTTGAGCACAGGGGCTTTTCACTTCAGCTGCTGATATCCATGGCCCCACAGAAGGCATTGGCTGGGGTTTGTTATGCTTTCACTGTTCAGCCTTAAACCTCAGGGCAGTTACTAGGCCACACAGCGGGGTCCTTCACTGGGCACTCCTCACAGTGCAGCCGTGCTAACTACCTCTGAGGCATTTCCAGGGTGGGGGGAGGGGAACTCTCTTCCAGAGCTCTCTCTTAGGTCAGGCATAGGGTTGTTGCATTCTACCTCCAGTCTAGGAGGAAGCTGGTGAATAAATAAATAAAATTCTTACCCCAAGGGCAAACCCCAACAGATTTTTAACAATGAGTAAGAAGCTGAAGAGAACGATTGATACCTTCTACACTGAGAAAGAGTGGGTATCCAACCCCGAGGAAGCTAACAACAGACAGTCTCCAGATAACACCCTAAAGGAGTGCCCCCCATCACATAACTCTCTCCTAGAAGAGACTATTAAAAAGTTAAGAGAGTTTGAAGAAAAATGGGGAAAGGAAAGAGAAGCGATGATAGAGAATAACAAATCCTGAAATTTGAGTTGGAAAAAATAAAGAATTCACAGGAGGTGCAGGGAAACAAAATTTGTGAATTAGAAAAGGTTAAAAAATCACAGGAAAGTAGGATTTCTGAATTGGAAAAAGAAAATAACTCACTAAAAAAAATTAGTGAAATGGAAAAAAATCAACAGAGCAAAATAATTCATTTAAAAACTCAATTGGGCATATACAAAAAGAACTAAAAATGTGAATGAAGAAAATAACTCATTAAAAATCAGGACAGAACAAATAGAAATGAATGATTCATTGAGAAACCAAGAATCAGTCAAACAAAACAAAACAAACAAACCAAAAAAAAAAAAAAAAGAAAAGCTGGAGAGTAATGTCAAATACTTACTGGGAAAATCTATAGACCTGGAAAATAGATCTAGGAGAGATTATCTGAGGATCATTGGACTTCCAAAAACTATGATCAAAAAAAGAGCCTAGATTCTATTTTACAAGAAATCATCAAAAATAACTATCCAGAGATAATAGAAACAGAAGGGAAACTAGGCATTGAAAGAATTCATCGAACACCTTCTGAGAAAGACCCTAAAAAAGAACTCCACGGAACATTGTGGCTAAGCTGCACAACTACTAAACTAAGGAAAAAATATTGCAAGCAGCAAGGAAAAAACAATTCAAATATCAAGGTGCCACAATAAGGGTCATGCAAGATTTGGCTGCCTTCACATTAAAGGATCAAAGGGCCTTGAACCTCATATTCTGAAAGGCAAAAGAACAAGGATTGAAATCAAGAATAAAGTACCCAGCTAAGTTTAGCATTTTCTTCCATGGAAGAAGATGGTCATTTAATGAAACAGAGGAATTCCATTTGTTTCTAAGAAAAAAACCAGACTTAAACAAAAAATTTGATCTACACCCACAGGACTGACAAGAAGCAGAAAAAGGTAAAAAGAACTCTTGAAAATTGTATCTCTGTTGTGGATATATAGAAAGTCCACATTAATAATTTGATTTTACTGATATAAAAAAAGGAAGTAGTAAAGGGAAGGGGATAGTATCAGAAAAAGGGGAAAAAGGGGAAGGAGTGATAAAAAGAGTGAAACTACATCCCAGGAAGAGGCATAGAAAATCTACCACATCTGAGGAATTTAGAGAGGGGGAGAAACATTGTGTGAATCTTACTCTCATCAGAGTAGGCTCAAAGAGTAAATAATTGTCATATTTGTTTTTCAGAGAATTCTCTTTCACCTCATTAAAAGGGGGGAGAGGAAAAGGGAAAAGGAAAAGGGGAATAAGGGAAGGGTACAAGAAAGGGGAAGGGACTTAAAAGGAGGGGGAAGGGATACTAAAAATGGGGGGCTTTGCATCACAAGTGGGGTCTATAAATTAAATATTGGGGAAGAGGTTCAGGGGGGTCAAGGGATAAAAAAAGCATAATCTGGGGATAATATGATGGCAGGAAATACAGAATTAATAATTCTAACTGTAAATGTGAATGGGATGAACTCTCCCATTAAATGGAGGCAGACAGCAGACTGGATCAAAAGTCAGAACCCTACAATATGTTGTTTACAGGAAACACACTTAAAGCAGGGAGATACATACAGAGTAAAGGTAAAAGGTTAGAGCAGGTAAAGCCAAAAAAGCAGGGTTTGCCATCCTTATCTCAGATCAAGCAAAAGCAGAAATTGATCTAATTAAAAGAGATAAGGAAGGAAAGAAACTATATCCTGCTAAAAGGTAGCATAGACAATGAAGCCATATCAATACTAAACATATATGCACCAAGTGGTATAGCATCTAACTTCCTAAAGCAAAAGTTAAGAGAGTTGCATGAAGAAATAGACAGCAAAACTATAATAGTGGGAAATCTCAACCTTGCCCTCTTGGAATTAGACAAATCAAACCACAAAACAAATAAGAAAGAAATTAAAAAGGCAAATAGAACATTAGAAAAATTATGTATGATAGACCTTTGGAGAAAACTGATGGTGATAGAAAGGAGTATACTTTCTTCTCAGCAGTTCATGGAACCTATACAAAAATTGACCATATATTAGGACATAAAGATCTTAAAATTAAATTCAGGAAGGCAGAAATAATAAATACCTTCTTCTCAGATCACAATGCAATAAAAACTACATTCAATAAGAAGTTAGGGGTAAATAGACCAAAAAGTAATTGGAAACTGAATAATATCATCTTAAAGAATGACTGGGTGAAACAGCAAATTATAGAAACAATTTATAATTTCACCCAAGATAATGACAACGATGAGACATCATACCAAAATTTGTGGGATGCAGCTAAAGCAGTAATAAGGGTTTTTTTTAATATCTTTAGAGGCTTATTTGAAGAAAATAGAGAAAGAGAAGATTAATGAATTGGGACTGCAACTTAAAAAGCTAGAAAAAAGACCAAATTAAAAACCCCCAACCAAAAATGAAATTTGAAATACTAAAATTAAAAGGAGAAATCAATAATATTGAAAGTAAAAAAAAAACTATTGAATTAATATATAAAACCAAGGGTTGGTTTTATGAAAAAGCCAATAAAATAGATGAACCTTTGGTAAATCTGATCAGAAAAAGGAAAGAGGAAAATCAAATTGTTAGTCTTAGAAATGAAAAGAGGGATCTTTCCACCAATGAAGAGAAAATTAGAGAAATAATAAGGAGTTACTTTGCCCAATTTTATGACAATAAATTTGATAACTTAAATGCAATGGATGACTACCTTCAAAAATATAGGCTTCCTAGATTATCAGAGGAGGAGACAAATTGCTTAAATAGTCCCATTTCAGAAAAAGAAATAGAACAAGCTATTAATCGACTCCCCAGGAAAAAAATCCCCAGTACTAGATGGATTTACATGTGAATTCTACTAAACATTTAAAGAACAATTAGCCCCAGTGTTGTATAAACTATTTGAAAAAATAGGGGATGAAGGAGTCCTACCAAACTCCTTTTATGACACAGACATGGGACTGATACCTAAACCAGGTAGAGCAAAAACTGAGAAAGAAAATTATAGACCAATTTCCTTAATGAATATTGATGCTAAAATCTTAAATAAGATATTAGCAAAAAGGCTTCAGAAAATCATCCCAAGGATAATACACTATGATGAAGTAGGATATATATCAGGAATGCAGGGCTGGTTTAATATTAGGAAAACTATTAGTATAATTGACCATATTAATAATCAAATTAATAAAAACCACATGATCATGTCAATAGATGCAGAAAAAGCATTTGATAAAATCCAACATCCATTCCTACTAAAAATGCTTGAGAGTATAGGCATAAATGGACTATTCCTTAGAATAATCAGGAGCATATATTTAAGACCGTCAGTAAGCATAATATGTAATGGAGATAAACTGGAACCTTTCCCAGTACGGTCAGGAGTGAAACAAGGTTGCCCACTATCACCATTACTATTTAATATTGTATTAGAAATGCTAGCCTCGGCAATAAGAGTTGAGAAAGAGATTAAAGGAATAAGAGTAAGCAATGAAGAAATCAAACTGTCACTCTTTGCAGATGATATGATGGTATACTTAGAAAACCCCAGAGATTCTAATAAAAAGTTATTAGAAATAATTAACAATTTTAGCAAAGTTGCTGGATACAAAATAAATCCACATAAATCCTCAGCATTTTTATACATTACCAACAAAATGCAACAGCAAGAGATACAAAGAGAAATTCCATTCCAAACAGATGTTTAGAGTATAAAATATTTGGGAATCCATCTATCAAAGAAAAGTCAGGAATTATATGAGCAAAATTACAAAATACTTGCCACAAAAATAAAGTCAGATTTAAATAATTGGAAAGACATTCAGTGCTCTTGGATAGGCCAAACAAATATAATAAAGATAACAATACTACCCAAACTAATCTATTTATTTAGTGCTATACCAATCAGACTCCCAAGAAACTATTTTAATGACCTAGGAAAAATAACAGCAAAATTCATATGGAAGAATAAAAGGTCGAGAATTTCAAGGGAATTAATGAAAAAAAAGTCAGATGAAGGTGGTCTAGGTGTACCTGATCTAAAGCTGTATTATTATAGCAGCAGTCACCAAAACCATTTGGTATTGGCTAAGAAATAGACCAGTCAATCAGTGCAATAGATTAGGTACAAAGGACAAAAAAGGGTACAACTATAGCAATTTAGTGTTTGACAAACCGAAAGATACCAACATTTGGGATAAAAATTCATTATTTGAAAAAAAACTATTGGGAAAACTGGAAATTAGTATGGCAGAAATTAGATATGGATCCACACTTAACACCATATACCAAGATAAGATCAAAATGGGTCCATGATGTAGGCATAAAGAATGAGATCGTAAATAGATTAGAGGAACAGAAGATAGTCTACCTCTCAGACCTGTGGAGGAGGAAGGAATTTATGACCAGAGGAGAACTAGAGATCATTATTGATCACAAAATAGAAGATTTTGATTATATCAAACTAAAAAGTTTCTTACAAACAATACTAATGCAAACAATATTAGAAGGGAAGTAACAAATTGGGAAAATATTTTTACAGTTAAAGGTTCTGATAAAGGTCTCATTTCCAAAATATATAGAGAACTGATCCTAATTTGTAAGAAATCAAATCATTCTCCAATTGATAAATGGTCAAAGGATATAAACAGACAATTCTCAGATGATGAACTTGAAACTATATGATGAATGTTGGAGGGGATGTGGGAAAACTGGGACACTAATACATTGTTGGTGGAGTTGTGAAAGAATATGGCCATTCTGGAGAGCAATTTGGAACTATGCCCAAAAAGTTATCAAACTGTGCATACCCTTTGATCCAGCAGTGGTACTATGGGCTTATATCCCAAGGAAATAATAAAGAAGGGAAAGGAACCTGTATGTGCCAAAATGTTTGTGGCAGCTCTTTTTGTAGTGGCTAGAAACTGGAAGATGAATGGATTTCCATCAATTGGAGAATGGTTGGGTAAATTATGGTATATGAAGGTTATGGAATATTATTGCTCTGTAAGAAATGACCAGCAGGATGAATTCAGAAAGGCTTGGAGAGACTTACATGAACTGATGCTGAGTGAAATGAGCAGAACCAGAAGATCACTATACACTTCAACAACAATACTGTATGAAGATATATTCTGATGGAAGTGGATATCTTCAACATAAAGAAGATCCAACTCACTTCCAGCTGATCAATGATGGACAGAAAGAACTACACCCAGAGAAGGAACACTGGGAAGTGAATGTAAACTGTTAGCACTACTGTCTGTCTACCCAGGTTACTTATACCTTTGGAATCTAATACTTAATGTGCAACAAGAAAATGGTATTTACACACATATATTGTATCTAGATTATATTGTAACACATGTAAAATGTATGGGATTGCCTGTCATCTAGGGGAGGGAGTAGAGGGAGGAAGGGGAAAATTTGGAAAAATGAATACAAGGGATAATGTTATAAAAAATTACTCATGCATATATACTGTCAAAAATTTTATAATTATAAAATTAATAAAAAAAAGATTACACAGTTCATAGAAGCTTCCACTTCAAAGCAGCAAAAGCTCTGGAATATGACATTCTGAAGGGCAAATGACCTTGGATTACAGCCAAAAGTCAACTATCTTGAAAAAATTAAGCATTTTTTTTTTTTAGGGAAAAAGATGGATATTCAAAACATCAGAGCTGAACAGAAAATTTGACTTTCAAGCACAGAACTCACAAGGAACATAAAAAGATAAGGAAAGGAAAAAAAAACCTGTTTATTTATAGGTTAAAATTTGGCATCCCTAAATGGGAAGATGATATTTTTAACTCTTGAGAGCTGTATCTTTGTTAGGGTATACTAAGTGCGTTTAGGTATAATTTGATTATTGAGGAGGTTAATGGAAGGGAGAACAGAAATGAAATGAGAAGGGATTAAAAATTGGTGAGAGGCTGTTTAAGTGAGGTTGTGGACAGAAGCAAAATAATTGGGAGGAGAGAAAGGGGGAAAGGAAAGAGAAAAGTATAACTTGGGGAAAATAAGATGATAGAAAAGACAGAGTGAACATGAATGGGATGAACTCTCCCATAAAATGGAAGCAGATAGCAGATTGGATTAAGAGCCACAATCCTAAAATATGTTGTTTACAGGAAACACATTTAAGGGTAGAGGTAAAATCTGTTATGCTTCAGCTGAAGTACAAAAAGCAGGTCTAGTGATCCTGATCTCAGAAAAAGCAAAAACAAAAATAGATCTAATTAAAGGAGATAAGGAAGAAAACTACATTTTGCTCAAGTGTACCATAGATAATGAAGTAATATCAATAATAAACATATAGACACCAAGTAATATATCATCCAAATTCTTAGAGGAAAAGTTGAGAGCTCCAAGAAAAAAATGAACATCAAAATTATAGTACAGCCTTGCTGTATCAGAACTAGATAAATTGAACAGCAAAATAAATAAGAAAGAAGTTAAGGAGGTAAATAGGATTTTAGAAGAGTTGGGTATGATAACTCTTTGGAGAAAATTGAATGGGGACAGTAAGGAATATACTTTTTCTCAATAGTACATGAAGCCTACACAAAATTTGACTATGTATTAGGGCATAAAAACCTCAAGATCAAAGGCAGAAAGATAGAAATAATAAATAAATCTTTTAAATCTTTTTCAGATCATGATGTGATAAAAATTACAAGTAATAAAAGATAGAGAAAAATAGACCAAAAATTAATTGGAAACTATATTATCTAATCTTAAAGAATGAGTAGATGAAACAAACAAACAAAAAATTATAGATACAATTGATAATTTTATCCAAGAGAATGACAACAATGAGACAACATACCAAAATTTATGTTATGTAGCCAAAGCAGTTCTTAGGATAATTTTACATCTCTAGATGTTTACTTGCATAAAACAGAGAAAGAGAAGATCAATGAATTGGACATGAAACTAAAAAAAGCTAGAAAAAGAACAGATTTTAAAAACACCAATTAAATACCAAATTTGAAATTCCAAAGATAAAAGGAGAGATTTAAAAAATTGAAAGTAAGAAAGCTATTAAACTAATAAGCAAAACTAAGAGTTGATGCTTATTAGTTATATATATATATATATATATATATATATATATGCCAATAAATTTGATCATCTAAGTGAAATGAATACTTACAAAAATATAGGTTGTCCAGATTAACAGAGGAGGATATAATTTATTTCAATAGTCCCATTTTAGAAAAAGAAATTAAACAAGCTATTAATCAACTCCTTAAGAAAAAATCCAATTAATTCCAATATTATGCAAATTATTTGGAAAAATAGGGAAAGATACATTCCTACCTAATTCCTTTTTACGACACTGGCATGGTGCTATTACCTAAATCAAGTAAATTCAAAGCAGAGAAAGAGAATTATAGAACAATTTCCCTAATGAATATTGATGCAAAAAAAAAAAAACTTAAATAAAATATTAGCAAAGAAATTGCAGTAAGTTATCACCAAAATAATGCACCATGACTAAGTAGGATTTACACCAGGAGTACAGGTATGGTTCAATATTAGGAAAACTATTAGGATAATTGACTTTATCAATAACTAGATTAATAGAAATGATATGATTATCTCAGTAGATGCAGGAAAAGAAAATTGACAATTCCTATTTAAAACACTACAGAGGGTAAGCTAGGTGGTGCAGTGGACAGAACACCAGTCCTTAAGTTAGAAGGACCTGAGTTCAAATCTGTTTTCAGATACTTAAAACTTCCTAGCTGTGTGACTCTAGACAAGTCACTTAACCCCAATTGCCTCAGCAAAAAAAAAAAAAAAACAAAAACAAAAACAAAAAGCCACTATCTAGAATAGGAATTAATATAGTTCTACTTAAAATGACCAATAGCATCTATCTAAAATCATCAGCAAGCATCATATGTAATGCAGATAAATTAAACCCATTTCCATTAAAATTAGGGGTGAAACAAGATTGCTCACTATCACCATTACTATTTAATATTGTATTAGAAATGTTAGCTTTAACAATAAGAGAAGAAAAAAAAATCAAAGGAATTAGAGTAGGCATTGAGGAAATCAAATTATCTCTCTTTGCAGATGATATGAAAAACTAGAAATAATGCAAAACTTTAGCAAAGTTGCAGGATACAAAATAAATCTACATAAATCATCAACATTTCAACATTCATTTTTTTTTCTTGAGGCAATTGGGGTTAACTGACTTGCCCATGGCCACACAGCTAGAAAGTATTAAGTGTCTGAGGGCAGATTTCAACTCAGCTATTCCTGATTTCAGGGCTGGTGTTCTATCCATTGTGTCATCTAGCTGCCCCTGACATCAACATTTCTATATGTTATCAACAAAGTTCAGCAGCAAAAGATAAAAAGAAAACCATTTAAAAAGTATAGATAATGTAAAATATTTGGGAACCTATCTGCCAAGGTAAAGTCAGTAATTATATGAACACAATTACAAAACACTTTCCACACAAATAAATCAGGTCTAATCAATTGGAAGAATGTCAAGTGCTCATGGGTCAGCTAAGCTAATATAATAAAAATGACAATTCTACCTGAATTAATCTACTTATTCAGTACTATACCAATCAAACTCTCAAGAAATTATTTTAAATAACTAGAAAAAATAACAAAGTTCATCTAGAAGAACAAAAGGTCAAGAAATTCAAGAGAATTAATGAAAAAAATGCAAATGAAAGTGACTTGCCTGTGCCAGACCTATAACTATATAAGCAGCAGGCATCAAAGCCATTTAGTGGCTCAAAAATAGAGTAGTCAATCAGTGGAATGAGTTAGGTTCACAAGACACAATAGTTAATGACTATAGTAATCTACTGTTTGATAAATCCAAAGGCCCCAGCTTCTAAGTATTTGACAAAAATTGCTGGGAAAATTGGAAATTACTTTGGCAGAACCTAGGCAATGACTCACACCTAGCATCCTATACTAAGATAAGGTCAAAATAAGTTCATGATTTAGATATAAAGAATTATACTACAAACAAATTAGAAGAATAAAAGATAGTCTACCTTTCATATCTGTGGAGAAGGAAAGAATTTGTGACCAAAGAAGAAATGGAGTACATTATGGAATGCAAAATGGATAATTTTGATTACATTAAATTATTTATTTATTTATTTATTTATTTTTATTATATATATATATATATATATATATATATATATATATATATATATATATATATATATATATATTTTATAATATTATCCCTTGTATTCATTTTTCCAAATTACCCCCCCTCCCTCTATTCCCTCCCCCCGACGACAGGCAATACCATACATTTTACATGTGTTACAATATAGTCTAGGTACAATACATGTGTGCGAATATCATTTTCTTGTTGCACAATAAACATTAGAATCCGAAGGTACATGCAACCTGGGCAGACAGATATTAGTGCTAACAATTTTCATTCCCCTCCCAGTGTTTCTTCTCTGGGTGCAGCTACCCCTGTCCATCATTGATCAACTGGAAGTGAGTTGGATCTTCTTTATGTTGAAGATTTCCACTTCCATCAGAATACATCCTCATACAGTATTGTTGTTGAAGTGTACAGTGATCTTCTGGTTCTGCTCATTTCACTCAGCATCAGTTGATTTAAGTCTCTCCAGGCCTCTCTATATTCCTCCTGCTGGTCATTTCTTACAGAGCAATAATATTCCATAACCTTCATATACCACAATTTACCCAACCATTCTCCAACTGATGGACATCCATTCATCTTCCAGTTTCTAGCTACAACAAAAAGAGCTGCCACAAACATTTTGGCACATATATGTCTCTTTCCGCTCTTTAGTATTTCTTTGGGATATAATCCCAGTAGTAGCGCTGCTGGGTCAAAGGGTATGCACAGTTTGATAACTTTTTGGGCATAATTCCAGATTGCTCTCCAGAATGGCTGGATTCTTTCACAACTCCACCAGCAATGTATTAGTGTCCCAATTTCCCCACATCCCCTCCAACATTTGTCATTATTTGTTCCTGTCATCTTAGCCAATCTGACAGATGTGTAGTGGTATCTCAGAGTGGTCTTAATTTGCATTTCTCTGATCAGTAGTGATTTGGAACACTCTTTCATGTGAGTGGATATAGTTTCAATTTCTTCCTCTGAGAATTGTCTGTTCATATCCTTTGACCATTTATCAATTGGAGAATGGTTCGGTTTCTTATAAATTATGGTCAGTTCTCTATATATTTTGGAAATGAGACCTTTGTCAGAACCTTTGTTTTTAAAAATATTTTCCCAATTTGTTATTTCCCTTCTAATCTTGTTTGCATTAGTATTATTTGTACAGAAACTTTTTAAAAAAAATGTACAACCAAAACCAATCTAAGATTAGAAAGGAAGTAGTAAATTGGAGGGGGGGAATTACATCCCATGGATATGATAACAGCCTTATTTCTAAAATATTTAGAGAATTGACTCAAATTTATAAGAACACAAGCCATTCTCCAGTTGATAAATGGGCAAAGAATATGAATAGATAATTTTCAGATGAAGAAATTAAAGTCATTTCTACTTATATAAAAATGCTCTAAATCAATATTGATCAGAGAAATGTAAATTAAGACAATTCTGAAGTGCATTATACACCTCTCAGATTGACTAATATGAAAGGAAAAGGTAATAATTAATTTTGGAGGATATGTGGGAAACCTGGGACAATAATACATTATTGGTAGGGTTGTGAACTGATCCAACCCATTTCAGAGAGCAATATGGAGCTATGCCCAAAGTGTTATCAAACTGTGCATACCATTTGATCCACTAGTGTCTCTACTGGGATGTATTCCAAAGAGATTATAAAAAGGGAAAAGAACCCACATGTACAAAAACATTTGTAGCATCCTTTTTGAAGAAACTGAAAACTATGGATGTTCATTAGTTGGAGAATGGCCAAATAAGTTATAGTATATGAATGTTATGAAATACAATTGTTCTATAAGTAACAAACAGCAGAATTATTTCTTCTTTATGTTGAAGATTTCCACTTCCATCAGAATACATCCTCATACAGTATTGTTGTTGAAGGGTACAGTGATCTTCTGGTTCTGCTCATTTCACTCAGCATCAGTTGATTTAAGTCTCTCCAGATGCTTATTTCAAAAAGCCTTGGAGAGACTTACATGAACTGATGCTTACTTCATGTTAAGTGAAGTAAGCAGAACCAAGAAAGCATTGTACACCACAACAAGATTATGTGATGGTCAATTCTGATGGGCATGATTTAGGCCAGTTCCAATGGACTGGTGATGCTATCTGCACCCAGAGAGAGGACTGTATCCAGAGAGAGGACTCAGGACATAGTATTTCAGTTTTTTATTGTTGTTTACCAGCATTTTGTTTTCTTTCTCTTTTTTTCCCTTTTTGATCTGATTTTTCTTGTACAGCATGATAATTGTGGAAATATGCATAGAAGAATTGCAAATGTTTAGCATATATCAGATTGCTTGCCATCTAAGGAGGGGAATGGGGGAAAGAGAGGGAGAAAAATTGGAACACAAGATTTTGCAAGGGTGGATGCTGAAAACTGTCTATGCATGTATTTTGAAAATAGAAAGCCTTAAAAACAAAAAATAGAAAAATGAAAAAAAAAAAAGAACCATACTGCTATTACTAAATAACTGATGATCTCATTCATTCATATATCATGGAGGAAACTTACAACCAGAAGAGCAACAAATACTAAATTGACTTAAAATGAGTGCTTTGACAACTAATGGGTGGACAAATAAGTAAAATATTCCAAAGACTAACCGATGCCAAACTGTCAGGTTTGGGAATTGTCCCATAACAAGAGAGTAATAACATCAGAGAATGATTTCATTCTCTAGAATAGATGAGACAGTGTAAGACTCCTTCCCCAACCATAAAGTTTGAATTCTTGGCCTTGAAATAGGCCATCAGTGAAAAAATTAAAGACAATATCTATGGTACAAAATTCCAAGAATGAGTTGCCAATACTCCATTAACATATTTTGACTACTGTCAGGTTAGATACTGCTTGCCAGAGATGGATAGTAGCATTAGCCAATTTTGTTTTCAATATGCATTACATTACAAGGAAAATGTGGATTCAAATGCTTTAGCCCAAAGGCCATCAGACTTCCAAACTATAATGATAATGAGAGAAAAAAAGTGAGGTATATGTGAAACTCAGGGAACTATGCACAGTTAAGTGGAAATGTTGCTGAGAGCCCGGAATTTCCACCAGACATCATGCCAACCTTTATGAATCTTGTTTCATTCTAAACAGCCTTTCTTATCTCTGTTGTCAGTGAATGATTGTCATTTAGAACTAAGAGCTGATGAAAGCCAAAGGGAAGTGATACAAGTCTCAAAGCAAAAAGTCAAATGCTAAGAGATGCAAATTCCCATGACCAGGCTCCTTATTTTTGAAATTGGAGCTGTGTGATGGAATGATGGATCTGACCGAATAGTCCCACATGTGGAAATAGGAAGCAACTGCTACTACTGAGAACATATCATTCTAATGACCTTAAAAGCCCTGTTTGGTTATTCTGGAATATGAGTCAAGATGGGAGGTTAGAACTTTCAAGCAACAAATTTTACTGACCCAACTGTTATCAAGAACTGTGAAATATGTGCCTGATATGTTAAAAGAAAAGAATCTCTAATTCATACTATTTATTTTAATAATATAAGTTCCAATAAACCTTGAGATGTCAAATAAATGGAGGAATTGATCAATGGGAGTCCTAGCCTTTGAACATGCATGTATTTTTGGTCAGTTTCCTTCTGGAAGTGTTTGATGACACGGCATGGAGAATTCTAGCTATCCCTTTCAGAAGATATACAGATATTCTGTTTCCTGTCTGATTTCTGCACAGTGAAGGGGGAGGGGGGAAGTTTTTTGATTGTCACTTAAGCCAGAAACACTAAGACTCCCCAAAATTTAACCTTTGTTTCCTTTTCCCCTTTATTGTTATGCTCAAATGAGGAAGTAAACTGCATAAGGCTTTTTCTTACACTAAATATCCATGAATAAGGTGGGAGAATGGCCTCATGAACAAACGAGTTTGACTTGGGTCTGACTCCTGTTTGTGCTGTCTTTATTTTGGTAGAAGACCTTGTGAGACTCTGAAAGTTTGGAATACCAGTGATCCAAAGTGTCCATGCCAGAGTTTGTAAGGAATTTAAACTCATGAAGAATGGCTCACTTGACTTCAGGGACACAGAGCAACCAAGAGTGAGTGACTTATCCATCTTCCAAGCCACATTAAGGAAGTGAGGAACTTTGTGAGGAAAATACTTTGGAAAGAAAGAAAGAAAAAAAAGCAAACATCTTTTAAGTGCTTTTCATGTGTCATGCACTGTGCTAAATGCTTTCTAAATATCATCTCAGTTGATTTTGTCAACAATTCCATGAGGTGTTATTATTTCCAGTTTGTAGTTAAAGAAACTGAGGCAGATAGAAGTAAGGTGACTTACCCAATTTCATATAGCTAGTATCTGAGCCCATATTTAAACTTATTTCTTCCTGACTTTAAGCCTACATGTTACCAATTCACTACATAAATATTCTTGTAGCAGGCACTGTTATGTACAAGGCTCTTCTTCTCAGAAATTGAGCCAGTGTAGGAAACAGTATACTTTTTGAATGCTTTGTAACTTCTGTTCTTGCTATGTCTTCCAAAGAAATATCTCTTCAAAAAAGCTGATTGGTGCTAATTGATTAAAATAAACCATTTAGTCACTGAATCAATTAATGCTATAGAGGAGATACTAACTATACCCTATATTGAGGAGCACACCTCAGAATGGAAGTTAGAGTCAATGGTATTAAAAGACAACTCAAACCTTCAGAGGAATACAAATATACTATCCTTGCTCATATTTGGGTGAGAGCTATACCTACTTATTGATTTCTAGTTTTGAGTTTCAAATGAAAAAGGTAATATAAATGTTCATAATTAGTGTATATAAAATTTAAAAGGAAAGCAAAACAAGTCTATCAACTAGACTTGGTTTTTTACTCAGAGAATACTGTGACATAAATCAAAGACACAAAAACACCCTTGTCAAGGCCTTTAACAAGGAGGCTGAGTTTTGTTTCAAAATTCTCAGTATTCAAGGTACTTATATATAAACAGAATGATGGAAAGCTAACCATACAAAGTTCCTAAGAGACAGAGTAATATTTACAAAATAGCCCTGGAAATTGAAGGGTAACTATTAAGGTAATTTAGCACAACCACAGATCCATCAAAGGAGAGTTTGTTGTACTTTCTGATGGGCAAGTGGAGAGAAGTAATGGGTTTTTTATCTCAGGAGATTAAGCAAAAGAAACCATCCATCAGTGATGCAAAGACTATATGAATCACATATGGGATCTGATAATAATATTACCAGAAAAAAACAACATTACCAGACACTGGATATTATTACATAAGAACATTGCTTCAAACACAGGGGCAATCCATTTCAAATAGGGCAAAAATCAGGGTCCACTTTTTTCTTGCCTACATTGCAACTATAGAAACTCCATATAAACAGCACTCCACAGAGCACGAAAATCACTGATAGCCCATTTTTGCTATAAATTCAGGTGTAGAAAAGCAAACCTGTTGCCATAATTATAATGGTGTCTAACCATATCATCTACTAGCTTAGGTATGAAAGCGGGGAAATGAACAAAGCCTTTAGACTGATTTATAATATCAGAGGTAAACACAGCCAAAAAATAGTACTAGAGATTGTCCATGCAAAGTGTGCCTTGCATATAATTTCATTTGACCATTTGTTACACATGTTAATTCCTGAATGTTTGAGTTATATTTATATTGTTAGTTTTTCTATTATATTTCTTTATACATGTGATTGTTAAGCTTTTCAAATAGTTATGTGTTAATTGTTTTGCCCATTGTTTGAATATGTGCTCATTATAATTATATTTGTTCTTTATATGCTGTTGATTTCATTATAACTAACTAATTTTATTCTTCTTTTTGTTGTTTCTGTTTCAGATTATTTGCTATGTGTTATGGAAATAGTTTGGCGTGAATAATAGAGAATATAGCCTTTGAGTCTAGAAATATCTGAGTTTGAGGCTTGCTTCTGTGACATACTTTAAGTATGACCTTGGACACGAAATTTAATCTCTCCATTGTTCCAGGCTGATCTCTCATTCTTTGAGTTATAGAATAGATGATGACATGTGTCTTGGTAGAGTTCTGAGAATTTCTTATCCCAATTACATTACTGATCCATATCCCCTGACCCTTCTGGTCACAACACAGGATAGGCAAAGGAAAGAATGAAATCAATTTAACAGTGAGGTATTTTCATAGAGAATTTGTTGTTATTGAGTCATTTTAGTCATATTTAACTTTTTGTGACCCCATTTGGGGTTTTCTTGGCAAAGATACTGGGACAGCTTACCATTTCCTTATCTAGATCATTTTACAGATTAGGAAACTGAGGCAAACAGGGTTAAATGACTTCTAAATCTAGTAAGTATCTGAAGCCAGATCTGAATTCAGATAATCTTGACTCAAGGACTGGAATTCTATCCACTATCCTCTTTACAGAGCATTCTTTGGAAAGAGAGACAGAGAGACAGAGAGACAGAGACAGAGAGAGAGAAATAGAGTGACAGAGACACACACAGAGACAGAGAGAGACAGAGAGAAAGACATAGAGAGACAGAGACTAGACAGAGATAAAGGGTAATTGAAAGGAAGAGAGATAAAGGGAAAGGGAGAAAGAAAGAGAGTGAGAAGAGAGAGTGAGAGCAAGAGGGAAGAGAGAGAGAGAGAAAGAGAGAGAGAGAGAGAGAGAGAGAGAGAGAGAGAGAGAGAGAGAGAGAGAGAGAGAGAGAGAAGAGAGGGAGTGAAGAATGATAAATTTGTTGACAGAACTTTCCAGATCACAGGAGGATTTATGCCAGCTAAGCAATGAGTCAGTAAAAAGAAAGGGGAGGGGCAAATATGAGTGATTGAACAGACCTGTTCACCACCTGACTTTACCTTACCCACCATATATGGAAGGGTTTCCAGGAACTGGACTGATTGATGTTAAATCAGTAATTCCATTTCCAGGAGATTTAAGTTATTAATAATGGAAAACATACTCTTCCTCACTACCATTTGGAATACAACCAAATGGAAGTACATTTTGAATATATAACAGCATGACAGATGTTTAGAAAATGCAGTCAATGATCATCTTCTCTGAGCTTTACCCTCATCTGCTTAGCAGAGTTTCTGCTGGGGTGTATCGATGTCATTTGAATTCTATTATAAAGACAATACTAATACTTCTGGGACCATCAAGCCAGTTTTCCAGAGCTGTGTCTGCTTTGATGCCCACCCTAATCTTGCTATTTAAGTTTCTGAAAGAGATATGAAGAATTGTGTTTGAAGAGGAAGTAAAGGGAGAAAGATCATAAAAAAGATTTTTTTAAGTGCCTAGCACTCTCAAACAGACGGGACACAAGGCTTGGTAAAAGATTGCTTTGCCATTAAATTAATTCCTTAATGAGTTTGTTGTATTTTGTTGATTGGTGAACACAGTGAAAATGAAACATGAGCAAAGCTATGGCTTGTTAGCACATCACACATGCTGTTGCAGTTGATTTTTTTTTTCATTAATAATCCAAAAAGTCATGACAGCATCATAAAAATTAGAAACTATAAGAGATCTTGGGAATTAAATATTCCCTCTCCCTTTTTCTAAGATGAGGAAATTAAACCTTGAGGGAAAGGTGAAAAGATTTGGCCAGAGTTGCATAAGAAATATATAAGAGCCTGGATTTGAACTTGATTTATGATACCCTCGCTACAGGTAATTTTCCCTTCCCACTCATCCCTTTGGGTCGGTGGGTCCACATCTCAGTGTTTAAAAAGCATGTATCAGCAGAGTTGTTGGTATTGGCAGCAGAAAAGTAGCTGCTTCACAGCAAGTCCAAAAGATATCCACAGATAATTAACCACTTGGCTTCCAAATTTGAGATCATCAGCTATGTTAATACACCCAGGAAAGAAATCTAATTAAAGATACCTCAAATTCATTTCCATCTTCCAGCAAATGGGTTGTGGGGAGATCATCTCCTGTTTAGAAAACAATGCTTTTTTCCAAAGTGGCAGGCTTCAGCAGTCCTAGGCCTAGTATTGTTGGCATCTGCTTATCCCAAAGTGGCAGGTTTTAGCAGTCCTAGCCCTGGCATCATTGTTACTTGCCCATTCCTATTCATCTCTTTCCCATACCATCCCTTTGGGGACTTCTTTAAACCTGCCATAAAAATATCACTTCTTCCAAGTTGTGATGTTATTATGTAACTGAGAGATTGTTGTATCCCTTTAGAATGGAAAAGAAGCCACATATTCTTAACAACCAGCATCACAGGTTAATGGAGGATTTTTTTTTTTGTTTTGTTTTTTGTTTACAGGAGGCTAAGGGCAAAAAGAGGGTCATCACCTCTTTGAATTATGATGGTTTGAAGGTTCTTCTCCAGAATGAGAATTGACAAAGCTGAGAATCCACAAATCAACCAGCTATGTGATATTAGGAAATCATGCACTTTGCATCTGAACTTTATTGGCCTTTAAATATAAAATGAAAAAATTGGGGTAGGTGAGCACCAAGAGCCTTAACTGATCTAAAAGTCTACAATTCTTGGCTTCTTTTCCACTTCTACCAAGGGCCAACCCAGGACACTGTCCTACAATTTATCTGTGTATCACAGAATTAAAACTTTGAGTGGAAAATAATTCTATGGACATATAATAAAATAGTGACATGACATTAGCTATTGGAATACACAGGAGAACTGTTGCAATAAGTATATTTCTCCAGAGTTCTACCCTTTACATCTCCTGCTTTCTTTTGTTTTAGACCTGGGAAAGCTGTTGGAATACAGGGGAGCCACCTGACAATGGCTACTGGAGATCCAACCCAGAATGGATCTCCTCTTGTGAGAGGGTGATACAAGGAGACTGAGAGGCAAATCTTCCTCATAAGTCTCCTGGCTCAGCTTTTTGATGTGTTGGCCCATTTACTCTGGAAGAATCCTTCTCACGAACAGCTCTGATTCTTCTTGTAATTCTTGTCCCATGTTCAGGTGTCATCTGTTGGAATACATGGGAGAGGTGTTGGAATAAGTATGCTTCTCCAGAGTTCTATCCTTTACAATTAGCAAAAAACATCATAAAATATAGGTGATCTTGGGAAGTAGAGTTGGAAAATGCATTATAAACCATCCAACATAAAACCTTTACTTTGCACATAGAGGTGGTCCATAGAAAGAAAGTTATATGTTGTCAGTTGCACTATTAGTTTTAACAGCAGAATTGAAGCCCAGGTCTTCTTTTTCTAGACAGGGCTCTTTGTACAATACTAAGTATTCAAAAAATCTTATTTTACTAAAATTAAGATATCCTGTACCACATTATCTCTTCTGTGAATCCCAGGAAAATACTGTAATTCTAATAATTCAAAGAAAAATACATGTAATTAGAAATTGAAACTATTTCTAGCCATATGAAAAGATGGTCCAAGTCATTATTAATCAGAGAAATGCAAATTAAGACAACTCTGAGATACCACTACACACTTGTCAGATTGGCTAGATGACAGGGAAAGATAATGTGCAATGTTGGAGGGGATGTGGGAAAGCAGGGTCACTGATACATTGTTGGTGGAATTATGAATACATCCAGCCATTCTAAAGAGTAATTTGGAACAATGCTCAAAAAGTTATCAAATTGTGCATATCCTTTGACCCAACAATGTTATTACTGGGCTTATATCCCAAAGAAATCTTAAAGGATGGAAAGAGACCCATATGTGCAAGAATGTTTGTGGCAGCCCTCTTTGTAGTGGCCAGAAACTGGAAAGTGAGTGGAAGACCATCAATTGGAGAATGGCTGAATAAATTGTGGTATATGAATGTTATGGAATATTATTGTTCCGTAAGAAGTGACCAACAGGATGATTTCAGAAAGGCCTGGAGAGACTTCCATGAACTGATGCTGAGTGAAATGAGCAGGACCAGGAGATCATTATATACTTCAACAACAATACTATATGATGATCAATTCTGATGGATGTGGCCCTCTTCAACAATGAGATGAACCAAATCAGTTCCAATAGAGCAGTAATGAACTGAACCAGCTACATCCAGCAAAAGATCTCTGGGAAATGACTGTGAACCACTACATAGACTTCCCAATCCCTCTGTTTTTGTCTGCCTACATTTTTAATTTCCTTCACAGGATAATTGAACACTACTTCAAAGTCTGATTCTTTTTGTACAGCAAAACAACTGTTTGGACATGTATACATATATTGTATTTAATTTATACTTTAACATAGTTAACATGTATTGATCAACCTGCCATGGGGGGGGGGGGGAAAGAAGGGGAAAAATTGGAATAAAAGGATTGGCAATTGTCAATGCTGTAAAACTACCCATGCATATATTCTTGTAAATAAAAACTATTAAAAAAATTAAAATACATGTAATTAGGAGAAACTTATAAATTTCACACCCCCAATTAAGCAAATCAGTGCATTTTATCAGACAGTTAATTGATCATTCTTCAAGGGTCACATACTTTCTTTAGATTTTAGTCATTCTGGCTTTCAATAAGAATACCATCCCAAGAACTTCCATGTTTCAGCATTGGATTTTAGCTTAAGAATTCATTAAATTAATAGTGCTATGTCACTTTGATGAAACCTTTTAATCTAGCCCCAGAAAATCTCTCTAATATGGTTTCCAAGGATAAAGTGACAGCTGACCCTATCACACATCACATTTGACAGAAAAGACCACAAGATAAAGACTAAGGATTTGTCTGATGCCTTTACTATGGTCCCAGAGAACACCATGAGCCCAATTTACTTCCTAAAGATATCTTTGTATCCTTAGTTTTTGAGACCCCAGATCTCTTAGAATCAGCAGGAGTCAGGATAAGCAAAAGTCTTTATTCCTGATCTTTTGTGGTCCTGGTCAGGGGATTAGATCTAGCAATCTCCACACCTCCTTCCTCTCTCTCTCCACAGCCAGGAGAATCAATCAATCTCCTCCTCCTACTCCACCCACTGATCTCACTTCCCCTTCTTTGTCCACACCCACCTATGGAGCCAGCACAGAATAGTTAAGTAGTGTCATCCTCCAAACATGTGGTAATAGAGAATTGTCCAATTGTAATTAGCCTCAAGTGCCAGATTACCTTGCATCTGCTCAGTTCTAGCCCTCTATACTCAGTACTTTCTCACTCCTTTCTTTTATATGCTTCATAAACATGCTACATGTTGGGATTTGGCCACAGTATCTCTGTAGTCAATCCAAGAGGAGGTAACATAAAGGCATTTCTGGAAGAGGACTCTAGATTAAAAACAATAATTTTCTTGCTATCTCAGTACTCAGAATAAGAAATAGTATGTGGATTGTTGAAGGAGACCTGCTTAAATATCCCAAGGAGGTCAAAGAAAGAATGAATGAATAAATGAATGAATGATGAATAAATTTAAAAGTATTAATTCTGGCACTGTGCTAAGCCCTAGGAATATGAACATAAGCAAGCAAAACAGTCAGTTTCTGTTCTCAAAGAACTCGCAGTCTAATAGAATAAAACAACATATAAAGGGGTTGCTAGAAAGCACGAGAGAAGGTGAGGTAAGGGAGAGGCATGCTTGAGAAAGTTATGATGAGCTGTCTCTGGGCAAGATGAGACAAAATAATGAAAAGTCACCCACTAAAACTGAGGATTTCATACCCTGTTTATGTGTACAGATTTATGGATAGGGGCTCCAGGCCATTATAAATGAATTTTCCTATTTCAATTATTTTTGATGATACAAAAAATGGTGATATCAAAAAAGAAAAGTTGGTGTCCATCAGTTGAGTAAATGGCTGAAGAAAACGTGGTACCTGCAAATAATGGAATGTTACTGCACTATGAGAAATGACAAATAAGGTGAATGAGTGGGAAGACTTTTAGGAGCTAACAATAATTGAAGTATGAGAAGCAACAAAATAATATATACAGTGACTACAACATAAATGGAAAGAAAAAATGATTATATTTAAATATTGGGTAATTATGATAATCAAGCTTCATCTGAAGCTCTCCTACCTTTTTCCCTTATCCTCCCTTCATTTCCCCTATCCTCCATTTCCTTCTCTTTCCTTCTTTCATTATCAATATATTTTAGTGGTCTTTTAAATAAAATATTGAATACCAAATTATCTCCTCTTCCTTGCCCCTCTCCTCCCATCAAGAAATCAAATAATGTATCAATTATCATGTGAAGTGACATATAACAATTCCACTTTAGCAATGTGGCAAATCAAAACACAATAAAAGCAAGGAACACAAAGAAGGTGAAACAAAGGCACTTGAATCTGTATCATAATTCTTCAGTTTTCTCTCTGAAGGTTAATAGCATTTTCTACCATGTGTCTTTTGGAATTGTTCTCTGAGGGAAGGTTTCAGATAGGTGATAATGACCAAGATTATTGCTCTGTGTCTGTCCTGGCTCCTAGGAGAGTGATGGTTCCTGCCCAAATTAAGTGGACCAGGCCCTTCTCCTAGGGTCTGTGGTGGTGGCTCCAATAGGGTGAGGTATTGTGTATATCATGCCCCACTGTGTGATGTGATATGTAGCAGCTTCTTAAACTGTTGTGCTTCCAAATGGGGTCTTGAAAACGGAATATAGAGGTCATGAAATTATGGTTATTATCAGTAAATGATTTGTATACCTATTCTATATGCTTATATACCTGGGGTCACATAAACATTTCCTGGGGGAAAAGTTTAACAAGCCTAGTATATAGGTGTTCAGGGAAGACTACTCCATCTTTGCTCAAACATCCTTGGTGTCTACCTCTCATCCAACTCTTACCTCTGGCTCCAAGAAGTTGTATTATGTGCAGCAGGCATGCTGTAGTGAACTATCTTAGTAGACAGGCTAAAGCAGGTTGAGGATAACAGACCTGTCTCAAACCTGTCAGTGAGTTAGGGTGTTGGCTACCCCCAAGCATGTGAAAACCTTCTCTAGCAGAATGGGTGGATGAAAGCAAATTGTTATAATGTTCATGAAGGCAGTTGAAGCAGGTAATGTGGAGGGCTTGGAAACTATTCAAGCATCAAACACACCAAAGTCATCCACTGACTCTTGGGATATTGCTAGTCATCTTGATTTTTGCCTTGCCACTGGACTTCAGTGACTTAGAATAAGGCTGAATCCAATTCATGTGCAAGTCAAGATATCATTCATGATGCTGTTAGGTTCTTACTAAGTGCTAATGAGATAATGAGATATTAGGTTCTTACTAAGTGCTAAGTTGGTACTTGACAATTCTCTAGTTCCGGCCTTTCCTGGGGAAGAGCTTGCATGCTTAGGAGGAGCAAGTTCATTGGTTGAAGTAATTCTTCCCAGAAGCCCTTGCATTATCCCACGCCATTCTCTGGGAGGATAAAGAGGCCAGCTCTGGAAGAAAAAAAGAGTCTCTGATCTAGACCAGACTTGAGGCAGCTCTCTGCAGGAAGGAAAATCACTTCTCTGGACCAGAGTTAACGGCAACTGTCTGGAGACAACAGTTCTCTACAGGAAAAAGAATCTGTCCGAGAGATTTGAGTTGACACAGCAGATCTCCTCCCAGAGAGCGATCAGCAGCTTCTGGAGACAACAGCACGTTACATGATGCCATTTGTCCTCTTTGAAAAATGAAGAATGAACAACTTTTTAACTGATGTATTTAGAGATACAAGTTTCCCCCTAAGTATTACTTCATTGCATTTCATAAAGTTTGGTATGTTGTTTCATTGTTGCTATTCTTTTTAATGAAATTACTTGTTTGTATAGTTTATTCTTTGACCCATTTGTTCTTTAGAACCAGATTATTTAGTTTCCAATTAATTTTCATTCTATGCCTCTATAATTCTTTAGTAAATTTAGACGAGAATAAGGTTTACTTATTGTCCATGTGCCCTGTACATTGTCCCCTCCAATGTAAGATCTTTTTGTATCTCTTTTATGTGAGATAAATTTTCCCTGTCTTCTTTTCCCTTCCTCCTTCTCCCAGTATATCCTTCTTTCTCAACCATCATCTTCTTTTTGAGATTATTCCAGAAAAATTGACTCATTCCTTTGCCATCTCTCTAGAGTTCTAACTGCCCCAATGATGAAACAGATTTTAGAGAACTTAGCTCTTAAGAAAATATTATCTTCCCATATAGGAATGTAAACATTGTAATCTTATTGAAGTCCTTATGAATTCTCTTTCAAGTTTACCTTTTTAACAATCTCTTAATTCATTTATTTGAAAGCTGAAATTTCAATGTTGCTTTTGCCTTTGCATGAGAAATGCTTGAAAGTCTCTGATTTCATTAAATATCCATTTCTTCCCTGAAGAATTTTACTCAGTTTTGGTGGTAGGCTATTCTTGGTTATAATTGTAGTTTCTTTTTTAGTTTTTTTTTTTTTTCTACAATATCATATTCCAAACCTTCCACTTTAATGTAGTAACTGTAAATATCATATGATATTGACTATGGCTCCACAATTTTTGAATGGTTCCTTTTTCTCTACTTAAAGTATTTTCTATTTAATGTAGGAATTCTGCAATTTGGCTGTTATTCCTAGGCATTTTCACTTTGGAAAAGCTTTCAGGAGGTGATTGGTAGATTCTTTCAATTTCTATTTTACCAGTTTTAAATATTGAGGTCATCTCTGTGTCATTTCTTGAAATATAATTTTAAGCTCTTTCTTTGATTCTGACTGTGAGGAAATTCAACAATTCTTAAATTGTCTCTTCTCTATTTTTCAGGTTAGTTGTTTCTCCAATGAGACATTTCACTTTCCCTTCTATTTTTAAAATTCTTTTGATTCTGTTTTGTTGTTTACATGTCTCATGAAGTCACAGGCTTCCACACCCCAATTCTAATTTTTAAGGAATTATTTTCTTCAATAAACTTTTGTGCCTTTTTTTCCCATTTGGCCAATCTTGTTTTTAAGTTATTATTTTCTTAGTATTTTTGCGTGTCTTTTACAAAGCACACATTTTTTAGGTATCATTTTTGTTTCTTTTCCCAGTTTTCCTCTTATTTGATCTTAAAAATCATTTTTAGCTCTTTCAGGAATTTTTGATGGACTTGTATCTAATTCATACCTTTTCCCCCTTTGAAGTTTTACTTTGAGCTATTTTTATATAGTTGTCTTATTATGAGTGTGTATCTTGATCTCCCTGTCACAACCATAGCTTATCTTTTTGTTTGTTTGTTTGTTCATTTTTCCAATCTATTTCTTGACTTTAAATTTTAGATTAAAATTAATCTATTTTCATGGGTTGGGGATGAAGTGGGGAATTCTTAGATTTGAAGTTGTTATTGTTTGGACTGTTCTTTTCCGAGCTAGTCCTGGGGATTTGAAAGCATTTAGTGCTTTCAAAACAGTATGATCCAAGGAGAAGTTTCTGATTCATTTGAAGTGATACACAGCAGAGTAAGTAGTACCAGAATAATCTTTTATAGGATGACCACACTAAAATAGGAAAACAACATTGAATATCTTCCAAATTCTTTTTAGTGAAACATGACTTCAGCATAGTAGAACAAACCTCCTGTCTCTTCACAGAGGGTTGTGAAATATTCAGGTGATGAATAAGGTACATGGTGTAGGATGTGGGTGGTGAACTGAATTGCTTTATTTTTATTCCAAATAGCATTCTATTAGGTGCGTAAGAGGGAGAAGGGAGGAAGGAAGGGAGGAAGGAAGGAAAAATGAGGGAGGAAGAAGATGGATTTTTCTCATTATTTATGAAACATGCAATTACAAGGTTTGACTATATTATAAAATATTCTTTATGTGAAGACCATTTTCCTGATAATTTCCATTAGAAAATTGCAATTAAATTCTCAAGGGAAAAAATACCAAATGGAATCAATTATAACCATAGATTTAGAAAATCTTCAATTTGGAAGAATAATAAAAGAGCCTGTGATCCACTTTTATCATTTTGAAACTGAAAGGAAGTTTGTTCATCTTATCTGACAAAATGATAAAAGGACAAGGGAAGGTGATGGTCAGATAGCATTGAGTTAGTCATTAAAATACTATGAATAAATATTTTTTCTCAATATTTCCCAAATTTTGTTGAATTTTCTCCATTATTGAGAAATCCTTTCCAAGCCATAATTATCATTTTTGATCTATGAAACAATTCAATGGTGGTGGTGGGGAAAGTAAATGGACCTTTTGGAAACTTCTTGATTTGACTAATTATTTCTGAGATGTAACATAGCACATTATACTGACTACACTGAGGGTCACAAACACCTGGATTCTGATTCTTCCTGACACCTGTTATTTACATAGCACATGGCTTAACATCATAATGCTCATGAAAAATTTAATGCCTAGAAGTTCCAGACAAGATATCAAAATAGTATTTTGGTAGAGGAGTTTTCACACCCAGAACTACCTCCCTGGAAGACCTGGGACTCAATGTCCCTAACCTAGTAATTGTAAGTCTTCTACCATCACTGTTCTTGTCCCCTTTTCTGATCCTTCTCAGAAAATGAGAATATTTTACTTAGGTATGAAATGCCTTGGGTCCATTAGTATAAGTTTTGCAACTTAGCATTGCTACAGCACTTTGAAATTTGCAAAACACTTTACTTTTTCATTTGATTCTAATAACAATCCTAAAGTAAAGATATTATTCCCATTTTACAGATAAATTATCTGAGGCAGTAAATTTGTACATAACTTTTTCAGAATCACGGATTAGAACATGTTTGAGGTAGATCTCAAAATCAGGGCTTCCTGCTCCAAAATAAATACCCTAACCACTATTCCACACCTCTACTTTCTTCCTTCTTTGAGCCAATTTTTCACTATTGTATGAGAGCCAGAGCAAATACATTGTAGAAAGGACAGTTCTAATCCTTTCTTTATATAAGTTCCAATTCTTCCTTTCTGATTCAGTCTCTGATAACATATGTACCTGATTTATTTATTGCCTCTCTCTCTGGAATTGATTTTTTTTTTAAAGTGGCTCATTAGATGAAGGATATTTCTTTGGAAAGAACAATTGTCAGATTTTAAGAATAATGATGATAAACAACATTATCCAATCTCATTTCATAGGATTTCCCTTCATACATTTTCAATTACAGTTAGATTGGATCTCAAGTTGTTCCCTGTATATATTATTATACTCACTGACTGTACCTTTGGACAAAGGGTGGGGGGGACAGAGGAGAGTGTAGCTAAATTGTAGTAGAAAGAGTTAAGTGGCTTTACGATCAAGACACCTGAATTTGAATCATGATTCTATTACTTATAAAGCTCTTGTATGATCTTAGGTAGTGTTCTGGACCTCAGTTTCCTCATTTGTAAAGTGAGCCATGTGACTTGTGGGAATCCTTCCAACTTTCAATCCACAGTCCCTTAGCTTTCAAATTCCAGGATTCTCTTAATAAACTTTGACTGCAGAGTCACACATGGCCAGCAGGTGACACCAGTGAACATAATGTGCCTAACTTCAAAGTGTGTTGTTTTGTAAAGTCTTTAGTATTTTCTTTGATCAATTGTGCAAAAGTTAAAGCCGCTGAGGAGAGCTCCTTTAAAATAAAAGAGTCTTTATTGGGCACCAGGAAAAGATTTTGCTTTGCACAGAAACTTGAGCAAATAGGAGATTGCCATGATTACTGGTGGGAGTCATGAGACCTCCCACTAGGAACCGAGCTCTCAGCATAAGCAAAGCCTGGGAAGATTCTGTCTTAGACTTACTACACACACAGAGAGGAACCAGTTATCCTTAGCATTGATTTTCTTCAAACTTTCTGCATATTTGCCTTCATCTGGAATTACCCCAGCAAAGTATCCCAATAAAACTCATACCCTCTGTATTTCCCCTTCTGGAAAAATACTCATTGTACAAAGTAGTAAATATCAGGTATAGGACAACTATTCATTTTCTTCACCACACACACATACACACACACACACACACACACAAACACATAAACCCAACATGTTTTTAAATCTAGATTGACAAATACTTAAAATATGAACCAAAAAAAGGGGGGGCTGAAACTTGAACCAGGAAGATCTGAATTCAATTCTAACTCTAAACATGTGACCATTTTCATCTCTGTCTGTCTCAGTTTCCTCAAATATAAAATGTGGATATTGATAACACGTACTTCCCAGAATTGTTGTTGTGATGATCAAATGACATAACTTTTGTAGAGTGCATTATAAATCTTAAAGTATTATGTAAATATTATAACAACAATTACTAGTATTACCACTTATAGTCTCTTCATATATTAGCTACTTTTACCTCCATCACCCCACCTCTTATATAATTTAGATTACTTCTTTTCTTAAAAGCTGATGAAACTGGCTTTCAGACATGATTGATTCAGGATACTAAAACTCAGGTTAATGCTAGGGTCAAATGGTCCTCTCCCCAGAATTCAATTATATAGTAAATCAATCTGACTCTAGTCCTAGTTCAACAGAGGTATATAAGTCCAAATCTCCAGAGAAACTTTCCCAATGTATTTGAACATAGTCCTGGCTGATCCCTGCTTTCCCTGATGTAGCATCTCCCAGAATCTTGAGGTACCTGTCCCCTCAAAGGTTTCAATTTGCCCAGGAAAACCTGCTTGAGTCCTCCTCAAATGATAAGACCTATCCTCTGGGATGGTTCAGACAGCTCCTTCCTAGAAAGGACTTAGAAGGAGAAGAGAAGGTATTTTGGGAAAGTGTTTTGCTTTCCATCACACCAGAAGAGATGAAACTGTCACTACATTGCTTTGTTAAATGTATATTTACATCAATGAAAATGAAATTTCTTGTTGGTTTGTACTTCTAAGTTCTTATATGATAGTGAGGCAAGTTTTTATTCATCCACAGAAAAAGAAAGAGACAGACCTTTATCAACAATCTACAAAAGAACAATTTATATTATCCTCAAATAAGATTCCTGGGGAAGGTGAAGATTTGGTTGGTAATCTAAGGAATAATGGGTTGGGAACATATAGAGAGGGCTTTGGTATAAAACCAGATTCTAGCACAATTTTATGCTGTAGGAATATAACTTTTAGCTACTTAATTCCAGATAATCATGATGATGAATTGGTACTCATGAAAGATGTGTAATCATCTCTGTTGTGGCCTTGATGTTCTTGATGCTATTCCTGCTCATTACCACATTATCAAGAGACTCGCTGTGAATCAAAAAAAATACATAAATTTATCTATGAGGTTCCCCCCTCACCTATCATGTAAACTATGGGTACTCTTTCCCTAAATAGCAAGGAAAATGTCCTTAACACTTAATTGGTCTAGAGGGCTAAAGCTCATTTCGACCAGTTTTTGAAGAATTTCCTGGTGTCTTCACATTGTGTTAATGTTACTTCCTCATCACCTAAGAGCATTAAAAAGGATCCTTTTTAAAGGATCATGAGTGTGACACTGAGTCCCTTTAGAGTTGGTGGATATCCTCAAGGCCATATAAGCCATTTAACCCTGTTCTATTGCCCAGACATGTTTCCCTGTTGAGGTGAGGAAGAACTGCATATACTCTAGATATATATCTTATATACTTGTCTAATAAATAAATGGAACAATGAATGGATAAAGCAGAGAAGATAACATCCTCAATCTCTATATTGCTTTGATGTTCACAAAGCATCTTTGCTCAATATCACCATGAGGCTAAGAATGTAAGTATTGTCAACTCCATTTTGAGGATTCTGTCCTCAGGCCTTTTGTGTTCCTGGGCTAGTCCTAAAACCTCTGTTTATCTCAAATTTCCTCAACAATAAAATAGAGATAATAAGAGTACATACCTTCCAAATAATACTTGCTATATAAATACTTCCCCTCTTCTGTGTCTATTCTATTTCCTTTTGTTAGTTAATTATGTATCATTCTTGTTCAGTTGTGTCCTACTCTTCAAAAACCCATTTGGGATTTTCTTGATAGAGATATTGGAGTAGTTTGGCATTTTCTTCTCAAGACAGATGAGGACACTGAAGCAACCAGGGTAAAGTGATATACCCTAAGTCATATAGATAATTGTTTGAGGTCAGATTTGAGGTCAGAAAGATGAATCTTGCTGACTCCAGGCCTGGTACTTCATCCACTGTGCCATAATTGTTCATTATTAGGTGGTCCTCAAATATCTCATTCATTTCAATATCAAACATAACCTACCAGGAGATGAACATGAGTAAAGTCCAGACCACAAAATTCCTTAACAGATATTTAATATTTACCTAGGATCTGAACTGCCTCAGTAACTTACAATTTCAAAGGTGCTGGCCAGCCAGGCATGGCTTGGTAATATTTTAGTTACAGAATTCTCCTGGAAGTAGTACTCTTCTCCTCAAAGTAGCCGCTATGAAAATCACCTCCCTTTAGAATTGAGGACAATTAGCATCTGATTCTGGGCATGTCAGATTCCCAAGTCAACAAGGCTAGAAACATCACTGCTCAGATCCTTAATTATCTTTGCCACACTGCCCAGTCATAAGCACATAAAAGACCAACAGGGAACCACTGGTAACATAATTATTGGGATCACAAATCAGTTTTGGAGAGGTAATGGCATAAACATGAAAAGAGTACTTGACTCAGGGTCAAGAAACACATGGATCTGAATCCTAGGTTCAACATTTTCTAGGCATGTGTGTGGTCTTAAATAAAGTCCTTTTCCTCTTTGTATATTTTTCATTCAGAAAATGGGGGAGACAATACTTGATGTCATATAGAAATGGAAGATGCCATTTCCCCTTACTTTGGAAATTAGAAGCTTAAAACTCCAGTATGTTTGTTCTCCAAACTTACATTCCTAGGTCCTTGTTAGTTGTATATACATTTGCAAGTTAGGCTGCAAACAATCATATTTTTGGTGATGAGAAAAAAATATTTTAGTCAAAAGTTTTAAAACAAGCCTTTAGATGTGTATCATTGTTTTCTGTATTAGAAAGATAAAAGGAAGGTTAACTTTTCCTCCAGGAGACTTTGAAAATTTTTTTAGTGATGTTGGTTTGAAATGGAATCAGTTACCCCTAAATAAACTGGTCCCAAGTTTGATGCCTTACTGCCTATGCATGGTCAATATCCTTCTGGGGCCTTTGAAGCAAACTGGCATCAGCTCACTGAACTTTTGACTTTGATAGCAGATAAGGACTAGAGCTTACTAACTACTGCCAGACATATGGCAAGAATTCTAGTTTGCAAAATGGAAAAGTCAAAGTCTATATAGATAAGAAATGGATGGGGAAGTCTGCTTTGATGCAGTAAACAAACATCTCCAGACATTCCTTCAAGAGAACACTCTAGGTTGGAAAGGTAATCTTTTTGAAATCCCATTTAGAGATTCATGTTGTTTATATAAAGTTCAAAGTGAATGAATGAATAAATACATACATAGAAGCACACATAAATACATAAATGATAAACACATGGATAGATAGATGGATACATGGATGGATGGATGAATGAGTAGATGAAGCATTTATTGAACACTGACTATATGCCAGTCACTGAGTTAAGTGCTGGGGAAATAGACAGAACATCTAATTCCAGTATATAAATTTTGTATGAATAGTCTTTACTATCCTTGCTTTTATGTGGTCCTCATTTTAGCACGTGTGCATTTTTTGAAGGAGTGTATAGCCTGGATAGGAACAAACATGGGTCTATTTTTCTGCTCCTTGTCCTGGGGTTCTAAAATAGGTCTCATTGAATGGTGAGCCTAATTCTTTACTCTGAGTAGTAGAGATCATCACTCCTACATTGGCTTTCTCTGTAGAGACAGAGAAGCTTTTCCTAAGAAACATATGTAGAGGGAAGGATATAAAGCCTAAACCAGATTAAAGTAAAATCGAGAAATTTTTAACAAAATAAATTAAAATACAATAAAACAGAGATAATATTAATCTATGCTTTTCTAAGTTAATGTATAGCACAGATGTGCTCTTTTATGAAACCCATTTGTACTTTATTTTGATCACATTAGCCTACAATTAACTTATTTCTATAGTGGAATGTTGTCATCATCATCATTATCATGACAATAATGACTAGATATTATTTTTATTATGTACTTTACAAAATTTAACAACTCTTCAAGGTAAATGCTACCATTGTACCTATTTTACGGTTAAAGAAACTGATACAAACAGAGTTTAAATGACTTGTCTCAGTTCATAAAAGTAGAAAACATCTGACGCAGGATTTGAACCCAGGTCTTCCTGACTCTCAGCATTTCATTTATTGTGCCATTTAGCTACATGCAGAATACTAAACCTGGGGTTAGGAAAACCAAAATTCAAATATTATCTCAAAAAATTAGTTGTTTGATTGTGGTTGCTGTTGTTCAGTCATTTCAGTCATGTCCCTTTTTGACCCTATTTGTTTTTTGTTTTTTGTTTGCAAAGAAACTTGGGTGATTTGTTATTTTCTTCTCCATCTTTTACAGATTAGGAAACTGAGACAAATAGGATTACGTGATTCACTCAAGGTCACACAGCTAGTAAGTATGTGAGGCCAGATTTGAATTCATGAATCTCAGTTTTCCTGATTCTCAAGCCCAGAATTCTATCCATGGAGCCATCTAGCTGTCCATTTTGAATGAATCTAGCTGTCTTAATTTGAATCTCAGTTTCCTTATCCACAAAATGGAGACAGTAATCCCAACACCTCACAGGATTGTTTGGGTTTTAAATGAGATGAATCTCTAGTAGAGATGAAAACATGAGGGTTTCCTGCAAAACTTGTCTTCTTTATCAAATATCTCTGGTTCATTAGAATAGAAAACTCAATGAAGTAAGCCTCAAATAAAACCAAGAAGAAACATCATTGTGCTCCTACATCATATCCCAATGCATCTATATTTCAGAGAGGCCTGGGGAGACTTACATGAATTGATGCTAAATGAAATGAGCAGAACCAGGAGATCGTTATACATGGCAACAACAAGATTATACAATGATCAATTCTGATGAACGTGACTCATTTCTACAATGAAATGATTCAAACCAGTTCTAATAATCTTATGATGATGAGAGCTATGTACACCCAAAGAGAAGACTGTGGGAACTGAATATGGACCACAACATAGCATTTTTGCTCTTTCTGTTATTTTTGCTTGCATTTTATTTTCTTTCTCAGTTTTTTTTCCCTTCTTGATCCAATTTTTCCTTGTAAAAACAAAGGTCAATGTTGAAAAATAACCCATACATATGTTTTATAAATAAAAAGCTTTAATTAAAAAAAAAAAAAAAAAAGGAATCGGGGGACAAAATGCATCTAAAGCCAGCATGATTTCTGGATAGTTTAGCTCAAGCTTGGCACATGTTTGGTCATATTTTTTTTCCTTTCTTTTTTTTTCTGAGGGAATTAGGATTAAGTGACTTGCCCAGGGTTACACAGTTAAGGAGTGTTAAATTCTGAGGCCACATTTGAACTCAGGTCCACCTGACTTCAGGGCTGGTGTTCAATGCACTGCACCAACTAGCTGCTCCCATGTTCAGTCATTTTTCCCAGTCATGTCTGATTCTTTATGGTCCCATTTGGAGTTTTCTTGGCAGAGTTACTGGAATTGAAATGGTGCCATTTTCTCTACTAGCTTGTTTTTCAGATAAGGAAATAGAAGCAGTGTTGAATGACTTTCTCGGGGTCAGTATCTGTAAGTATCTGAAGCTGGATTTGAATTCAGGAAAATGAGTCTTCCTAACTTTAGGCTTGAAACTTTATTCACTGCCATCTACTGCCCATGGGTTATATAGTAGGTACTTAATAAATGTTTATGGAATGAATGAAAATTGAATAAATGATTGTCATATAGGTGGAGATCTACCCAGGAAAAGAAACTTCAGTCTTCTGGAAGATGATTAAGGACAGAAGTCTAGGTGTCAAGAGCTGTACTACCAACATAAGTAGGTGCCAATAACTGCACTGGCACAGTACAACTGCATGCTAGGAACTTCCTAAAGCCAAACTGAGGCAAATACCATAGGGATCACAGGCCACCAGCAGATGGATTGAAGCCAGGGAAAACAAAAGATCAGTCCTGAGAGAAAACAAACCTGAAGTCTGCACAATCTCATCTCCCTGTCAGTTATACTATGAGGGATAAGTGGAGGCCACTACAGTCTACCAGTTGTGACCAAAGCAGAGCAAATAGTGATAAAGGCCTATTCTCAGCTGTGAATCAAGTACTTGGGTCAGGGATATGGAAGGAAAAAAGGTTTGATCTCCAGCTTTCTCTTAGATGAAATATTAGATAAAATAGCTGAGCAATACCATGCTTTCTGCAGCTGAGCCAAAAACTCATTTTGGCAAGAAAGCATTTCAATATAGCATTTCATGGAGAGAAAGGCTCAAACCAATTTTCAAGAATTAAAAAGGAAGCAAAATAAACTTGTGATGGAAAGTGCCATCCACATCCAGAGAGATAACTATGGAGAATGACTGAGGATCAAAGGTAAGCGTTTTCACTTTTTTTTTTTTCTGTTCTTACTTTTATTTTTGTCCTTGTGTTTTGTGTCCCTTTTGATCCAATTTTTCTTGTGCAACATGATGAATATAGAAATATATTTAGAAGAATTGCACATATTTAACTTTTATTGGATTGATTACTGAATTAGATTACGGAGAAAAATCTGGAATACAAGTTTTTACATAGGTGAATATTGAAAATTATCTTTATGTGTATTTGGAAAAGTAAAATACTATTTAAAAAAAGAAGAAAGCAGCCCTGGCTCTCATACAAAGTCCAAACTGAGAACTGAGACTGAGAAGATGAGTAATCTAAAGAAAATTAAACAAAAGAATGCAATGTGTTAAGAGAAAAACAAGATATAATTCACAAAGAAGAAAGTAACTCTTCAGTAATCACAATTATAAAAAGGAACTACATCCCAACCCCTACCCCTAAACCTGATTTCAGGTAAAAAACAAAACAAAACAAACAAACAAACAAACAAAAACAATAACAATAACAGGTATAAGGAATTATTAATTAAGGAATAAGGAATAATTAATTAAGGAATAAGTGATGAGGGTTGAGGTCCCTTTAAGATTCCTTTCTAATTGCCCAACCCATGGCTGACCTTGATTCACAAATCCTGGTCAAAGGCACCCTTTGAATATCCAGGCCCAGCCCCCACTATCAGCTCAGCTTCCCCCAGCCCTCATCTGATCTAAGCTAACTGAAAAGCCCACCAAGAACTTGGAACTGCCCACAATCTTTTGGGTATAAAAGAGGTGAGCCCGAACTCCCTCTTCGCAGGAGCCCTTCCAGCCAACACATGGTATCCTTCCAGCCATGTAAGGGTTCCTGCCCGCCCAGCAGCCACCTCTGGCCCTGACATCTTTCTAACTGAGCTTTACTTCCAAATTTCTACAATAAACCTTTTATTTATCAATCTAGGTTTTCGGGCCTGTAAATTCATTTTACAGGGGACACTGAGCCTCATGGGATTATCTATGCACTGAGAAATGGGGTTCCCCCTTTCCTTTCCCTCATTATAATGACAACAGAAATAGATGGAGAAGGTAAAATAAAAAAATAAAGAATGAAATAAAAATACTTGAAGAGAAGATAAACAGCTTAATCAGAATGAGGAAAATCTTATCCCACTAGTGGATTTTCTGATGGAAAAAAGAGAGAGAATAAATCAAACAGAACTTTAAGATTCTATGATGCAGCAAGAAATATAGGAACAAAATAAAAAAGGAACTATGAAAGGTTTACTTTTTTAAATTAATCACTCACCAAGGAATTATTAAGCACTTGCCATGTGCTTTAAATTGTATAGAGCACTGGGAGTAAAAAATAAATAGAAAAAAAAAAAGACAATCCCTACTCCTAAGGAGTCTACATTTGAGGTGGTAAAGTCAATACAACACATAAAAAGAATCTGAAATGAGATTTGCTGCCCTGGATAACCTTATTAAATGGAAACTCTGGGAGAAGGCATCCAAATAGAGGGAAAAGCTAGAAGGTGCTTTCAATTGTAAATCTCAGAACTGGAGTGAAGCTTTAAGGTGAAAAGTTAGGGCATTGAAAAAGTCTAGAATATTCATCTAGGAGAGAAACTAGACCAAACAATAACAGCACCCATTTGGAGAAAGGGAGGTCAAGAATTTTAAGGAAATTAATGAAAAAATAGAAATGTACAGTCTAAAATTGTAATGTCAGTCAATAATACAAGGCAGTAATCATCAAAAAACCATTTAGTATTTGTTAAAATAATAGAAAAGTCAATCAGTGGAATAGATTAAGCAACAAAAGCCATAAATAATCAAACATAATAATATGATATTTAATATATTCAAGAATACTTATTCCCTGAACGAGGTAAGGATTCCATCCATTTTTGACACATAAAAAATTAAACTGCTGGAAAAACTGGAAAATAATTTGGAAGATACTAGATTTCAATGTATAGTTTCAGAATAATCCACAATAAATTCCAGATGGATTGGCTACTTAAAGATAAAAGATAATCTCATTTAAAAAATTAGAGAAGGAAAAGAAATATATTTACAATTAATTTCATAACTGGGGAATTCTAAACAAGGATACATGTAAAATAAAGTGGACAGTTTTGATTCTGTAAAATTAAATATTTCACACAAGCAAAATAAATGCAGTTGGAATTCAAATGAAAATAATTAATTTAGAGGAAAAAAATTCTCACTGCAAAAATTCTGATAAAAGCCTGATATTTAAATATAGAGGGAATTATTACAAAAGTGTGTGTCCATTCCCAATGCTTCTTACCTAATCTTTTCTTGTCATTCTTTGACTATATAGATGTTTGTTTTTTCCCTGTTTGTTAAATTTAAAAGGAAGAAAAAAATTTAAAAATCAAATGTATTTTGTGTACAAAGTCCCAAATAAGGGGCAGCTTTTATAGTGATCACTAGCTCTGTTGCACTCTACTTGAAGTGGTAGAAATTTATGCTTTAAAATGAATACAGCCGCCAGACAGAAGGAATGTGGAAGGAGTGACAAAGGATTCTGTAGGTATGCAGATTGCTTCAGTCTGCTGGAAAACAGAAGGTCTGAGCACATAGTGACCACTCAATACATACTCATTGATTGATTGAAATGGACCAAAGAAAAGCTCTTGTATTTTGACTCCAGCATTGAGCTCCCATGCTATTGTTTAAGGAAGAAAGAGAAAGAATCCTCTGAGTGTTTTGCTTAGTTAGTGATTAAACACCAACCCCACTTATAATCAAATATTAATTTTTCCATTGGTCTTAAGTATTGGGGTGGGGATGTAAAGATCCTTTATAAATGGAAGGAGGTAAGGGTTATGCAAGTGGCTCAGGGTCACACCTAAAATGTGATGCTGAGCCCCTGGGATTGTATCTTGTTATCATGGGGATCAATTATTTTTCCAGGATCTCTCTCCAAAAGAAAACTCAAGGAAACTGTCAGAACCTGTTTCCCATCAGACTACATAGAAACAATGAAATAATTGAGTTACCTTGGTTTTCTGTTTGAACCACTCTATGAGGTATTTAACCCAAACTCACATTTAAAAACAGGCTGATCCACATTTCCTCCCCCAACATTTAAGTTTCTTTAAATGAGAGAAGTTAAGAGCTAACTCTTAACCATTCTCTTTAAGGGAAAGAGTTTTATACTTTCAGTCTTCCTATGAGACTTCCTTCTATGAGACATTTCTTGTTATAGAATAATTAAATATTTTCACCACAGAATCATATATGTAGACTGATTGTAAAACATTTTCACAAAGTTCCTTGCTCTTTCCCATATTGACATCAGAATCCATATGTCTTGAGAATTCCACAGAAGCAAGTCAGAGTCTCCAACACTCAGTTAATATTAACCAAAACATTAAATGAAAATGCTAAGCAAACACATTATATTTATAAATATTATAAATCTGAACCACACTTTTCCTATCAATGCACATTGTGTCCATGGAGAGAGTGGGTATATACACTAAGTGACATATTTAGGGAATACATGTGGCCAGGCAGCTTACAACTTTAGAACTGGTGTCTTTGATATCTTTTTTCTGTCTCAGGAACTGCCCATAAAAGCTCCCTGATGAGTGTGACTTTTTTATGAACAGATAATTCCATTGCCAAGCTGAGAGGATCTATATGGTGCTGAAATAACACCACACTAATAACACATCTTGACATCTTGACTGGATGAATTGATCTGCTGAGTTGTTTCTCTGATGCTCTGCTTTTAAGAGTTGCTCAGCTGGATTTGTTTCTTAATAGCAATTATGTTATTTTTCACATCCAGCTTCAGGCTTTACTGACACCTTCAGCTGGAAAGTGTTATTTATGCTTTAATAAGAAAAGGAAATGACCCTTAGCCTTAGTTTGGCAAAAGCCACTCCAACTCTGTTCCTTTGGCAGGATTCCTCTCCTCTATATCCCGACAACTACAGGTGCAATTCAGAGAAATATCTGTTTTATTTTCTTCTTCATTTTTCTCTACTTTTCCATTATCCAATGGTTGATAGTAGAAAACAAAGTATTTTCTTTCGACATTTCTTCTCCCTCCCTCCCTCCCTCCCTCCTTCCCTCCCTCCCTCCCTCCCTCCCTCCCTCCCTCCCTTCCTTCCTTCCTTCCTTCCTTCCTTCCTTCCTTCCTTCCTTCCTTCCTTCCTTCCTTCCTTCCATCCTTCCTTCCTTCCTTCCTTCCTTCCTTCCTTCCTTCCTTCCTTCCATCCTTCCTTCCTTCCTTCCTTCCTTCCATCCTTCCTTCCTTCCTTCCTTCCTTCCTTCCTTCCTTCCTTCCTTCCATCCTTCCTTCCTTCCTTCCTTCCTCCCTTCCTTCCTTCCTCCCTTCCTTCCTCCCTTCCTTCCTTTCTTCCTTCCCAAAAGTATAATAGACTGCCTCCTGTGGCAGTTTGGTTCCTCCTCTCTGGAGACAGGGTGACCACTTGTTGATAATGAAGATTCCTTCTGTTTTTTTTTTTTTTTTTTTAATTTTCCAGGTGGACTTTATGGCTCCTAATGACCCTTCCATCTCATAAATTGTGGTACAAACATATCATAGCACCCTTGTAAATGATAATCATGTCTGACTTTTAATTCAAGTCTCATTACCTAGCTGTGGAAACGTTGGTACATCACTTCATTTCTTTACATGCCTGTTTCAGTAACATAAAAATAGATTAAGTATCCCAACTCTATGGAAAAGCATACCAAGTTAGTTCAAAATACATTTTTGTTCTGTTTATGAAATGACCACTAGGTGGAACTAGTGTTTTAAAAGATCAAGGACTGATGATGTAGAAGAAACTTGGAATTGTTTTCTAAAAATTGTCCCAATGAATTTGACACATAAAAAACGACTGATAATCAGTGTTTTGAAGGACAAAAGTCGTCATATTCTACAAAAAAGCACCTTAAGGTTTGAACTAACAATGCATGATTATTTACAGTTTCTATTATACCTACTTTCTCATTATCATTCAAGTGTGATTTAAATTCCGGGGTGAGTCCTTTCATCTAAACTTTGTTTTAAATGCATAATATACTTAGCAGAAAATAAAATAAATTTTAAAAACACCTTAGTTAAAATTGGTCCCCAAGGGACAGCTAGATGGCTCAGTGGATATAGTACCTGAAGTCAGGAGGACCTGAGTTCAAATCCAGCCTCAGACACTTAATACTTCCTAGCTGTGTGACCCTGGGCAAGTCATTTAACCCCAATTGCCTCAGCAAAAATACATAAAATAAAATTGGCTTCCAAGTTTGTAGTTTAAAATGTGTAATCAATTGGAAGTAAGAGTTTTCAGAGAAAACACACACATGCATACACACACAACAAATTTCTTGGAAGTGAGGCAAAAGAAATAATGATTAAGGGGGATTATCTATAAGGCTTCTTTGGCAAGATTTGGAGAACAATTTCATCATGTGATAATTATACATTCATGTCTAGGTCATACATTTGTCTGGGAGAAAAGTGTTAATTTCACTGTTGGGAGAAGGCAACTAAGTGGAACTCCCCTCTCTTCTCTGTGGCTAACATAATGGTGCTTTAAAAACATTTTCTTTTCTTATTCCAAATTCTCCCTAAGTCAGGTTTCTGACTAAGACTTTTCTGTCCTACATATTTTAATCATCATTAAGGCTAATATGTATGATAATGTAAAAAAAATTAGAAATTAAATATTAGTCATTATATAGTGTGTTATTAACTTATTTGGGGAAAATCAGTTTGGAATTATTAAAGGGTTTTTATTCTAAAACATACCTCTGAGCATATGTGGTGATAAAAAAAAAAATCTAGGTTGGAGGTAGACCACACAGGATAAGGAGGAATTCTGCTTTCCCCCAGCTCTTTGAAGTATGAATCTTATGAGCTAGCCCTGATTCACTCCTGGGTCATCCACAGAGACCTTGGCTAAACTTTGATTCTTTTTTGTCTAGAAAAAGGTACTGAGAGAAAAGAAATTAAATTTAAAAATCCTGAAATTATTTTAGAACAACACACAAACATACATTTACAGAGAAATACACATACACAGAAGTACTGCTTCCTTTACCCCCAAACAAGAGTTTTCAGGAGTGCATGTTCTCAATTATATAGCTCTTAAGGAATACCTCGTTAAAATCCCTAAGATGGTCCTAGATGGTCATATATAACTTCCTTTTTTACAATCTTAGCATTGACAGTCTTGAGATTTTCCCATTAAAATCATCTCTCCAAAGTCAATGCTATAATCTTTACTTTGTATTTTATGAAATCATAGGATGCTAGATTTAGAGCTCATTTTATAGACAATGACATTCACTTTGAGGGTGATAACATTTACTTTACAGGGTTGGTGTGAAGATTAAATAAGATCACTTAAAGAAAAATATTTTTTAAATCCTATATAAATACTTGTTTTCAGTTCTATGATCTTATTTTGGGTTTTCTTGGCAGATACTGGAGTGACTTATTTTCTTTTCCAGCTTATCTCAGAAGTGAGGAAATTGAGACAAACAGTGTCAAATGATTTGCCCAGAATCACATGGTAAGTGTGTCTGAAGATGGATTTGAACTCAGGTTACTCTGACTTCAAGGTCAGTTCTTTATTCCTTGTACTATCTAACTGTCCTTTATATAAATGCTAAATAGCTATTATTATTCTTTAGTTCTCCTTATTGCAGTCTGCATCAACTTATATTCGGGTTTTTCTATTGTCATGCCTTATAGACCAATTGTTCAATGATTCCTCAATCAATGGAAACTTCTTCTATTTTTAGTCTTTTCCTTCCAGAAATAGTTCTGCTATGAACATTTTTGGATCTTTTCTTATATCCATATATACTAAGTATAGAATTGCAATTTATAAACATAATTAGCATGGAAAGCTCACTGAAGATTTGGAGAATCCTCTTTTTATAAAGCTCAAGGGTTTGCCTAGAGTTCAGCATAAGAGGAAATGCATTTTTTCCTTTCCTCCTTTCTTCCATTCCTTACTCCTTTTCTTTCTTCCTTCCTTTTTTCTTTCTTTCTCATTCTTCCTTCCTTCCTTCCTTTCTTCTTTCCTTCTTTTTCTTTCTTTCTTTCTCTTTCTTTCTTTCTTTCTCTCTTTCTTTCTTTCTTTCTCTTTCTTTCTTTCTTTCTTTCTCTTTCTTTCTTTCTTTCTTTCTTCCTTCCTTCCTTCCTTCCTTCCTTCTTTTCCTTCCTTCCTTCTTTCTTTCTTTCTTTCTTTCTTTCTTTCTTTCTTTCTTTCTTTCTTTCTTTCTTTCTTTCTTTCTTTCTTTCTTTCTTTCTTTCTTTCTTTCTTTCTTTCTTTCTTTCTTTCTTTCTTTTAGAAATGCATTTTTCAGCCTGATAAACTGACCTGAATAGCCCAAGAAGTGTGATAACTATTAACAAGGATTTGAAGGAGTGCCAGATGGCAGTGGGATGACTTATTCTGCTTGATCTCAAGAGCATGACAGTATTAGTCAAAAATGAATAATACAGTTTCTTGTTCTGTAAAGATCAGATCAGAGAATGATGGAATTAAGAGCTAGAAAGAGCTTTAAAAACCAGCCAGTTCAGCTCCCATTGTTGAGTAGATGAGGAAACTTGGACCCAGAGTAGAGAAGAAACTTATCCAAAGTCAAGTAATGAGTTAGTGTAAAAGCTGAATAGGAACTCAGATTTCCTTTTAGTCTAGGGTATTTTCCAGTTTCCATAAGATTTCTTTTCTCTCCCTTACTTAATCTTGCTATTCTCCCTTCTATTACTCTTCTCTTCCCTCCCTCCCTTCCCTTTCTTTCCCTTTTATTTACCCCAGAACACCTTCTGTCCATAGCCTAAGAATCCCTTTCCTTCTCTCCCCTTCCTTTCCTTTTATCCCTAAACACCCTATATTCATCATCAATGGCCAAGAAGCTGAGGATACAGTAGAGGAAAGAACACTCACTGGGGTTAGAGTCAGATTTTATCTTTGGAATCTTGGCTCTGACACCTATTTGACTTTGAATAAACCATTAAAACTCCCTGATTCTTAATTGCCACAAAAAATAAAACCAGAGGGCTAGACAAGATAACAGCTTAGGTCTCTCCTCAGTCTTACTCCTAGTACCTCATTGACTATGACCAATTAGGGAAATAATTGCAATAATAAGAATATATTTAAATAGTACTTTGATATTGAGAATTCCTTTTTTTTAATCATACCATGAGCTAAGTAGGGTAGCAAAAGGATCATTATGACCATCTTGAAGATGTAGAAACAGAAATTGACAAATGTTAGGTGGCTGGTGTTAAATGATAGACAATGAGGAAATAGGATCATAGAACTAGAGCTGAAAAGATCTCCAGAAGCCATCTAATCCAACTCTCATAGATGAGTAAACTGAGGTCCAGAAAGATTAACCAATTTGCCCAAGGTGACAGAGTCTAAGAGACAGTATTTGAACATAGATACTCTGACTCCAAAATCTGTATTCTTTCTAACACACCACACTGCCTTACCAAAGGCAGTACTCTATACACAGGAGTAAATTCAGATTCAGAAATGGCTCTTAAAGACTATCTATTATATCCCCATTACCATTTTCCATAGGAGGGAACTGAGGCTTACAGGTGAGTTAATTATCTGACCTAGGGATAGAGCTAATAATCAAATCCATGTTTAATGATTCTAAGATTTAAGCCCATCCCACACCACCACTTAGCCTGAAGGAATCATTTTGACTAAACAGGAAGACAAGAAATTCTAGGACCAGGGATTTAAAGCTGCAAAGGGCCTTAAGGATCATCTAATTTACTCCATTGATTTCAAGAAAATTGTAAGGGGGCTCAACTGTTATCTAGTGCAACTCATACATAAAGGAATCTTCACTATAACATCCATGCCTGAAAAAATGAATATCGAGCCTCCTTTTGAAGACCTCCTATAATGATTAGAAAGTTTTTCCTGACATTTAGCCTCTTTCCTTTTTTCATCTTTCACTCACTACACCTATTCTGTTCTCTGGGAACAAAGAAAACAAGTCAAATTCCTCTTCCACATAGCATCCCTTCAAATATTTAACAACTATTATGCTCCCTCAGTCTTCCCTTCTTCAGGATGAACATTCCCAGTTCCTTCAGCCTTTTCTTATATGACATGGGTTCAAACACACTTCATCATCCTGTTTGCCCAACTCTAGATAGTCTTGAACTTATCAATGTTCTCATCAAGCTAATACATCCCGACCTGAAGACCTGAAAACACCACTTCAAATGAGGTTTTACAAAGAAAATGTATAGTAAAATGATTCTCTTTATTCTTAGAAGCTATCTTAATGTAACACAAAACTGAATTATTTTTTTCTATCACTATGTTACACTGTTGACTTAAATTTTTGTTTAGAATCCACTATGATACCTAAATTCTTTTTCAGAATAACTTGTCAGAACAACTTCAGAACAATTCTTGTTGTTTTTTCTCCCGTATCTCCCCTATCTTATACTTGATTAAGTATAAGACTTTTCATTTGTCCCTATTCAATTTCATTTCACTGGATTTAGCCTAATGGTCTGTGATCCAGGCAACCAGCCTTTCCTCTCATTATGTATTATGTGCATATTTGATGAGAACCTATGTCTCTATTTAAGTTAAGGTACATATGTAAAACTGCAGAGCATCAAGCAAAGATCCCTGGGGTATCCAAAGATCTCTTGATATGTGGACATTGAATCAGTAATAACTCTGCTTTGAGTTCAGACATCCAACCAGTCAGAACCTACTTAATTCTATTATTATTCTATTATATTAATTCTATTAATTAATTATTCTATAATAATTCTATGACGACGATGATGATGATGATGATTGATGATGATGATGATGATGATGATGATGATGATGATGATGATCTAAACTATATTTCTTCATCTTCTATGGAGGAATTATATGACATGGTATATAAAAATATGTTTAGAATCTAGATATATTATATGTCCAGTATTTCCATCTTCTAAAACAAAGTTTTTCCCCTAAAGTGACAAGGTTCCACATGTGACCAGCTTTTTACCTTAATTAGGGCAGGGTATAGTCTCCCAAAATTGCTTTCTTCCTGTTGTTCTTAATTCCTAAACCATGATATTTGCAACCTTTTGTTTTATCATGAATTTCTAGAATAGTTTATAAAACCTGTAAAGGCCTTCTCAAAATATGTTTTAAACACATAAAATAAAATACATAGCATTAATAAAGTAAGCAATTATACTGAAGTATAGTTATCAAAATACATATATTTTAAAAAAGATTATAACCTCCTTGAAATCAATCTAGAATAACGTTTCCATTGTGACTGTGCTCCATCCCACTGAAAACGGTCTCCTTTTTGGATCTTTGTTGTTGAGTCTTTCAATCATGTCCCCCTCTTTGTGACTCTAGGAGGCATAGCATGACAGGAATCTCTTTCCTTCCCTGTATCACAAAATCTGACCATCCTCATTTTGTTGTTTCTATGACAAAATCTAATCATTTCATCATCTGCTGCTTTCTTCTCCTTTTGCCTTCAGTCTTTCCTGACACTAGGGTTTTTCCCAGTGAGTTCTATCTTATTATTATTATTTTTGTTATTTATTTATTTATTTATTTTTGCAGAGGCAGTTGAGGTTAAGTGACTTACCCTGGGTCACACAGCTAGGAAGTGTTAAATGTCTAAGGCCAGATTTGAACTCTGGTCTTCCTGACTTCAGAGTTGGTGTTCTATCCACTGTGCCAGCTAGCTGCCCTCCTGTTTTATTGTTATGTGGTCAAAGTGTTCCTGAATCCTTGTTATTGTTGAATAATTTTTCAATCATGCTTGACTCTTCCTAATCCCATTTGGGTTTTTCTTGGTAGATACATTGAAGTGGTTTGTCCTTTCCTTTTCCAGATCATCCAGAGGTGGAAACTGAAGCAAACAGGGTTAAATAACAGGCAAATAATACGTTTCCAAGTCCATATTTGAACTCAAAAAAAATGAGTCTTCCTAACTCTAGGCCTGTTACTCTCACTCCTGTGCCACCTAGCTTCACTATTCTTGGATTTAGGTACTATAAAATCTCTTAGAAATTAATCAAAGTGCTGTTTTGTCTCAGAGGGCAGAATCAGAAGTGGTGGGTGAAAGTTCATAGTTGTTTGTCTTTCATTTTCAAAGAAGGCTTAATGGCATTTTAAGGGTGATATAAAGATCAAATTCAGAGAATGATGGAATTAAGAACTGAAAGTTTGACTTGACAAGGGTCAAAGAGAATATGTTTCGGAGTTTCAAAGAGATGCAGAAAAACAAAATAAACAACAAAACGATTTCAAACCATTAGGATTCTACAAAGGTGGTAGGTTCCCCTCCTCAGGGATCTTCAGAAACTAGACAATAGTTTGTCAGGTATGTTTTTGCAAAATTCCTGTCATGTAAAAATTGTTGTTTGTCCCTCATTCTAGAAGAAGACCATGACATCGGGGAGGTTATGTCATGATATGCAAGTGAATTGGATTTAAGAGATCAGGGCTGTGCAAGGTCACTTGCCTCTCTTTTCTCTCCAGAATCATCTGGATCTAGTAGTAAGATATAGAGTAAGACTACTGGAGATGGCCCTGGATGAAATGGTTGGACTAGATGGCTGTTGAAGTAATTTCTAAATCTCCAATTCTGTGAATCTATGAATTGTTTGCCCAGATCACAGAGACTAAGAAAAAGCTCTAGTGTTAGATTCTCTAGCTCAGGGTTCACACCTTTAGTTCACACCTTTAAAAGGAGTTTATACCTTTAGACTTCTGAAAAGGAATTTACACATTTAAAGGAGTTTACACCTTTAAAGAAGCAAATTCATTGGCTGTAGGAGTTCCCACAAGCACCTGGGAGTTCTTATAAGCCCATTATCTTCGAGGATAAAAGAAAGCAACATTGAGTCTGAAGAACAGTCTAGACTGGGAGATTGAGTTTGGACGGCAGTCTAGATTGGGCAGTCTGGATAGAGTCAAAGAGAAGATATCCCATGGATTCACAAGTCCAGCAATCCCACACTTTTGGAGGGGAAGGCTCCAGAAGCCTCTCAAGAAACCTGTTCATAGAGGAAAAGATTATACAGAAAAGAAACCTCCTCCCAGAGAAGGATTATAATTGAGAGATGACAGAACTTTACAATTTGGTGCCCAACGTGGGGCAAGGACTTATTCCGAGCTCTTCAGAGGAGCTAGCCCAGACCTTGACATTTTGGCGCCCGATAAATTGTAAATTGTAAAGTTCTGATCATCTCTCAATTATAATCCTTCTCTGGGACGAGGTTTCTTTTCTGTATAATCTTTTCCTCTGTGAGCAGATTTCTTGAGAGGTTTCTGGAGCCTTCCCCTCCAAAAGTGTGGGATTGCTGGACTTGCAAATGAGTTCATTTTCACTAATATGCTGCTACCCCATCAGTTTACTTTTTCCCTCAGATGCTGGAGACATAATGGTAAATATAATTCTTCTTTCCCTAGTGCTTTCCAATTTGCAAAATGTTTTTCTTATTTTATCTTCACACCAATGCAGGGATAGGTGCTATTTGTAGCCCCACTTTATAGATTAGACAACTCAGGCAGAGGTCAAGTGTCTTACCTAATGTCACACAGCTGATAAGCATCTGAAGCAGAACTGTGAATTCAATCTTGTCTCCAAATCCAGGACTCTATCTATAATATCTAGACTGGCATAGGGTGTCTGGGCACTCCTATTAGAGGACCTGGACTAGTAACCTGGAGAGGACTCACTCTTAACTTTCATAGACTTACTAAGGTTATACAGCAATGAAATATTGGATATGGAATACGATTAAATTTTTTAAAAGTAAAAGCAGCTGATATCCATTAGGAGGAAAATCTTTCTTCTTTATTATTTCTTCATATTAATATCTCAATTTGGGCAAAATATTTTCTTTTCACACCTGTCTCGAGTGTAATAACAAGAATAATATCACATAGCCCTTTAAGGTTTGCAAAGCACTTTACATAAATAATTGCAAATGAGAAAATATTTGCAAAGTCCTCAGTATACCAGGAATAAAATAGGTCTTTCATAAATAAAGTTTTTCCTTCCTTCCTTCCTTCCTTTTGTCCCTCCATCCTTCCTTCCTCCCTTCTTTTCTTCCTTCCTTTCTTGTTCCCTTCCTCTCTCCTCTCTTTCTCCCCTCCTTCTTTTTGTCCCTTCACTCCTTCTCTTCCTCCTTCCCTCCTGTAACGAGCTGTTGTCTCTAGAAGCTGCTGGATCGCTCTCTGGGAAGAGATCTGCTGTGTCTACTCAAATCTCTCAGACAGATTCTTCTTCCTGTAACGAACCGTTGTCTCCAGGCAGTTGCTGTTAACTCTTGTCCTTAGAAGTGACTTCCCTTCCTGCAGAGAGCCCCGTCAAGCCTGATGCAATGCAGAGTCTTTCTCTTGAATCCTGGCTCTGAATCTCCTCCAGCTCTTATCCTTCTCCAGGCCGATCTGCTCTCTGCGCCCAGTGCTGTCTCTTTTTATCCTCCCAGAGAATGGGCGTGGGATAATGCAAGGGCTTCTGGGAAGAACCACCCCAGCCAATGAGCTTGCCCCCTCTATCAAGTCAACCTGAGTTCTCACCTTGTAATTGTCCAGAAAACCTGAATTCTCACCTTGTCACCATCCAGACAACCTCAGTTCTCACCTAGTAATCCCAACACCCTCCCTCCATCTTTCCCTTCATTCCTCTCTTCCTTCTTCTCTCCATTCCTTCCTCTCTTTCTTCTTTCATTTCTCCTTTCCTTCCTTCATTTGATTTTCATAATAACCATGTAAGAAAATTGATTTCATCTAAGTGGATGCCCATCAACTGGAGAATGGCTGAATAAATTGTGGTATATGAATATTATGGAATATTATTGTTCTGTAAGAAATGACCAACAGGATGATTTCAGAAAGGCCTGGAGAGACTTGCATGAACTGATGCTGAGTGAAATGAGCAAGACCAGGAGATCACGATATACTTCAACAACAATACTATATGATGATCAATTCTGATGGACGTGGCCCTCTTCAACAATGAGATGAACTAAATCATTTCCAATAGAGCAGTAATGAACTGAACCAGCTACAGCCAGGGAAAGAACTCTAGGAGATGACTATGAACCACTACATAGAATTCCCAATCCCTCTATTTTTGTCCGCCTGCATTTCTGACTTCCTTCACAGGCTAATTGTACACTATTCCAAAGTCCAATTTTTTTTTGTACAGCAAAATAACTGTATGGACAATTATACATATATTGTTTACAACTTATACTTTAACATATTTAACATATATTGGTCAACCTGCCATCAGGGGAAAGAGGTGTGGGTAAAGAAGGGAAAAGTTGGAACAAAAGGTTTTGCAATTTTTAAAAATTAATTTTATAATTATAAATTTTTTGCCTTCCCCTCCAAAATTTTCCCCTCCCTCCCTCTACTCCCTCCCCTAGATGATAGGCAATCCCATACATTTTACATGTGTTACAGTATAATCTAGATACAATATATGTGTGTAAATCCAATTTTCTTGTTGCATGTTAAGTATTGGATTCCAAAGGTATAAGTAACCTGGGTAGATAGACAGTAGTGCTAACAGTTTACATTCACTTCCCAGTGTTCCTTCTCTGGGTGTAGTTGTTTCTGTCCATCATTGATCAGCTGGAAGTGAGTTGGATCTTCTTTATGTTGAAGATTTCCACTTCCATCAGCATACATCCTCATACAGTATTGTTGTTGAAGTGTATAGTGATCTTCTGGTTCTGCTCAGTTCACTCAGCATCAGTTCATGCGAGTCTCTCCAAGCCTCTTTGTATTCATCCTGCTGGTCATTTCTTAGAGAGAAATAATATTCCATCACCTTCATATACCATAATTTACCCAACTATTCTCCAATTGATGGACATCCATTCATCTTCCAGTTTCTAGCTGCTACGAAAAGATCTGCCACAAACATTTTGGCACACACAGGTCCCTTTCCACTCTTTAGTATTTCTTTGGGATATAAGCCCAATAGCAGCACTGCTGGATCAAAGGGTATGCACAGTTTGATAATTTTTTGGGCATAGTTCCAAATTGCTCTCCAGAATGGCTGGATTCTTTCACAACTCCACCAACAATGTATTAGTATCCCAGTTTTCCCACATCCCCTCCAACATTCATCATTATTTGTTCCTGTCATCTTAGCCAATCTGACAGGTGTGTAGTGGTATCTCAGAGTTGTCTTAATTTGCATTTCTCTGATCAGTAGTGATTTGGAACACTTTCATATGAGTGGATATAATTTCAATTTCATTATCTGAGAATTGTCTGTTCATATCCTTTGAGGTTTTGCAATTGTTAATGCTGAAAAATTACTTGTGCATATATCTTATAAATAAAAAGCTATAATAAAAAAATTTTAAAAAAAGAAAATTGATTTCATTATTGTCATTTTATCAATGAGGAAAATGAGGCTGAATGAGATCCACTAGCCTGCCCAGAATCGCACAGCTAGGAAATGACTGTAGCAGGATTTGACTAGGCCTTTTTGACTCCAACTCCAGTCCTCTATTTACTGTATCACCTGGCAGTTATTGAAGAATAACAAATGCTGAATATTGAGAATAGGGGTGAGGATAGTAATAAAGTCAACCCTACATCAAAGTAAGAATCTTCTTTATAGCATTCTCAAGCCCAGCAAAGTATTATCTAGACTTTCAAATTTGCTCTGCACTTTCCAAATATTCTCTTATCCCTGTGAGATAAATGCTATTATCATCCCCATTTTTCAGATATTTTTCAGATAGAGAATCTAGGAAAAATGGAAACAATTTTTTTTCTAAAGTAACATAGCTAATAAGGGTATGAGATAGGATTCCTTTTCAGGTCATCTAATTCCAAGTCTTACTAGTCTAACTACTGTGTCATCCAGTTGCCAGCAATGGCTGCCAGAGAGGGCGGGATCTTTTTGGCCATGAAGGGATGGAGAATCTTCTTTCTCACATCCCAGACTTTAAGACTTCGATTCATAACACTTTCCATAGAATAAGACTCATTGTAATTCTGGTGCAGGAAAGAATATTGGGAAAACATATGGTATTTCACGTCTTCTCCAAGTCTAGGAAAGAATATAGTGCATACCTTCTTAAACTGGAAAGGGACAATAGAGTCCATTGTATGCATGTAACCATAGGCCCATGTAGACAGACTCTTCCTGTCCAACCCTACAATGTGTCCAGATTCTCATTAGCATTACCATATCCAGACTGCACATAGGCATTTTCATGGTGGTGTTCCCTTGCACTCCCATCAATCATTCTGTTCTCTCTTCCTGAGATTTCCTCCACCCCTGGTCACCACTTGGCACCCTTTAGCTAATATTTATTTTTACATTTTTGGTTACTTCTGCCAAACTTTTCTCTAAAAGCCTCCACTGATGCCTTCTCTTGGCATGGAGGGGACCTTAAGTTCCTCAAGCTATTTCCCAATGGAGGGTACATGTTGGCATCTTCTTACATATGGGAAAAGCTTCAAGTATGGACTTAGATAATAGACAGCATTTCTATTCTCTGAAGACCAACTTAGAAAAGTTTCAAGAGGCTCATAATATGACATCTTTCCCATGTAGAAGTTTACAAAGCATTTTATGTCCATGATATCATTTGAGCCTAATAGACACCCTGTAGTGGGCAACAGTGAAGCTAGGAGGTGCGATGGGTTGAAGGTTAGGCCTAGAGTCAGGAAGATGAGTTTTCCAGAGTTCAAATATAACCAGAGATATTTATTAGCTGGATGAACCTGGCGAAGTTATTTAACCCTGTTTGCCTTGGTTTCCTCATTTGTTAAACAAGCTGAAGAAACAAATGGCAAATCTCTTTGTCAAGAAAACCCCATATGAAGTCATGAAGAGTTGGATATGACTGAAAACAACCAAACAACAAAAAAAGTTGTTAATAGAGATATTATTCTACTCATTTTAGCAATAAGAAAACCAAAATTTCAGTAAGTTAAGTGACTTCCTCAGAGTCTCACAGAAGAGGCATTTTCTAATCCTAAAGCCAGTACGCTTTATAATTTTCCACAATAATCCTGATTGACCTTGGATTTGGAGGATTTGGAGATGATATGTAAAAAACAATAACTGTAAAATCATAGAAGGAATGTTGAGATTCTACAGCTGATATTCTTTAGCTATGTGAGTATACAAAAGCCACTTGATCTCTTTAAGTTAACTCAGTACAATAGAGAGAGCCTTTGAGGTCCCTTCCATCATTAAGTCTATAATCCTGTAATCTATGAATTTAGTCTTAGAGGAATTGAAATCTACTTGAATGAATTAAACCTTCATCCTAGTGGTCAATGATCCTATAAATCCTGAAAGACTCTCATGAGTCTTTGAAGCATTGAAGTCAGATCTAGAATCCTAACTGTGGGCTTTTCTATGCACACAAATGTTCATATGACCAATGTATACTCTGGTTTTCTCATCTGTAAAATGGGAATAATGTGACCATCATTGCTACCTATCATATTTACCAGAATGTCTGAAAGATTAATGAAATATGTGAAAAATCCAAAGTTCTCCCAGATTCTCAGATGAAAGGTTCACATTGAAAGCCAGGATATGGTTTTAATCAAAGGGAAATTTACTCATCCTAAAATCCTTCCAATGAGATTCCTAAACTCTGAAGTCCACCAAAATATACATTTGAAAAAGCCTCCATCTGGAAGGTGCTTTGTCCCTCCTTTCCAAATACCCCCATTTCAATTTTAATGAGCTCCAGTTAACTCTGTGAAATCCTTCAGTCAGCCTCATTCCTTGTTATTACAGCCATGAAGCTTCTTTATTGATTAGCCTGTTACATTCATATAATTCTAAATTCTTTTTTGGACATGAAATAGTAATGTAGCCCTACAGTTGTGTTATAATTTTTAAAGAAAAGTATAGTTTTGCAACTAAAGAAACAAGGACTAGGGCAAATCATAGATTTCAAATTGGCAGGAATCTTAGAATTCTACATAAGGGGAAATAGAGACTCAAGGAGAAGGAAACTAGTTGCTTAAATTCTCATAACTCTCAAGGGACAGAATCAATCTTCAAACATAGGTCTTTGGAGTTCTGAATCCTCTGCTGTTCCTGATAGACAATGTGTTCCATTTACATCAATTTAGGGGTCCTCTTCCCTTTTTTCACTTCTAAAATTCCTGTCTCTGGGACACATGAAAATATGTTTTGGTGAAGCAAAAAGCTTCATCGCATTAGGCTTTGCAAGATTCAATTTCAAATCCCATCTCAGATATATATTTACTATCTGTGGGACCCTAAACAAGTCACCTCACCTATGTGACCCTTAATTAATTTCCATATCAGAAAAAATGTGAATTATTACAGCACCTCCCAGCTAGGTTTGAAGACTTCAATTTAAATGTGATGATACTGGGCAAGTCACCCAAACCTGTTTTCCTTAATTTCCTCAACTGTAAAATAAGATAAGAATAGCAGCTACTTTTCAAGATTACTATGAGGATCAAATGAGATAATATTTGTAAAATGCTTAGTGCAAGTGCCTGAAAATAGTAGGCACTTCTGTTTTCCTTCCCAGGATTTGTAGAGCATCAAATAAGATCATGTGCTTCACAAATCTTAAAAGACAAAGCCAATGTCAGTTATTCTATTATTATTGTCCATGTTTCCATTTATTGATCTTCAATAATGGGTCAGATGACAGGTCATACCCACAGTGGGAACCCTGTTTATGTTCTTTGTTGATCTACAGGGGCTGTCGCCTGGTCCCTCTTTCTTGGGAAGCATTTTCTCCAGGAGCCACCTTCCAGACAAAACCTCTCTCCACCTCTGCTCTGTGGTGGCGGAAGTGTGTCTTTGCTTTAAATGAAACCTTTGTCACTTGAGACACTTTAATTAGTTATTCCACCCATGGAGTGCCCTCAGATAGGGAAAAGAAACTTCCCTATTTGCTTCAAATGAAGAGGAATTTAGGAGGCCTGAATTTGATTCCTCCAATTAATGCTTGGAAAAAAAAAGTAGTTAGTGCTTTATTTTTTTTTTTTTTTTTTTTCTCCTTCCTAATTCATGTGAGCAGAACTATGCAAAAGATCAAGGCAAGCTGGGAATGAGAGAATTTGTTAATTCTTGGGTCCGTGCTAAGCAGGAATCTGGAGCCTCAGAGCCCCTAGACTGAAATGAGATTGACAGAGAAACAGGAGAGATGGGCCCCTTCTAGCCTGACCTAATTCTTGGTTTGCTATGAAACCTCAGAAGAGCATATAAATACCAGGTTCCTTTCTTTATTAGAAGCATGAATTGAGGCAGGACCTTTGGTCCTATAAAATATCAACTCATTGAGGGCAGAAACTATGAGGTTTGATTTTCTTTGTATCAATCCCTAGTACCTATGAGAGTGTTTGACATGGGGAAGAGACTTAATAATTGCTCATTGAATTATTGAATTGATACAAATATCAGGGCCCCTATTCAAAGAGGCTAAATTTCTCTTTGTTTATCTATATCAAAACATCTTATCATAGGTGAAAGAATTCTTGCTTTGGAAACAGTAAACCTGGCTTCAAATCTTGTCTCTGACACTCCACCTGAATGTCCTGGCAGAAGTCAATAGACCTTTCTTTGCCTCAATTTCTCCAAACCATTCCCTGTCTAGAATGGGACCACCTACTTCTCTACCACCAGCACTAACCAATAACCAACTATAACCAGTCCAAGGGATGGCAGTGATCCCTAGGTTACTGGTCCTGTTTTAATCCAGCTCTATACAGCTATTCAGAGCTTTTATCTGGCAACTGTTCTGCAGGTTCTGAAGCCCCTCTGGATTGGCAACCATAGTTCCTAAAGACCCTGAAAAGAAAATTCTTAACATCAAAATTTTTGGCATTGTTAAGTGGTTCAACATCAGAAATGATCATGATTTTTTGAATGGAAATAACATTGAAAAAGACACATTCCTATCTGTTTTGCCAAGGTACACTTAGGGTCATGGAAACGTCTCATAATTTGTAGCTGGAATATCTTATATATGTAATTTATTCATATTAGAAAGTGTATTCTTTAGATCAGAAACTGTCTTGCTTTCCTGTTTTATCCTGAGTCTTAGCACAGTGCTTACAAATACTACATTTTTCATTCATTCAATTTTTTATCCATTCATCTATCCATTTTTTTTCATTCATTCATCTGTAAAATGAGGGGGTTAGACAATATAACTTCTAAAACCCATTTTAGTTTTGAATATATAAGTTCATGATACTTTCTAGTTTAAAAATTCTGTGATTACATGAAAATTGTTGTTTTTCCCAAATTCAACATAAAAAAGAATTCCATATTCAGGAACACAGGAGAGATGACCAGGGGTCTCCTCCATGAATGGATAATCCATTTTCCTTCTTGATAGTCATGATCTGATCAGGGGCTATTGTGTAGTCAAGTAAAACAAACCTAAATCTAGAAATTTGAGTTCCAATCTAAGATTTTCCCTTTATAGTTCCAACTCTGTGACCTTGGTCAAAACATCACTTCTCTGATCTTCATTTTCTTTATCAATAAAGTACATATTCTAATATAGGGTTGTAAGCTATCAAATGTCCCTTCTATTACACTATCCTCACAGCTTAATTTTAGCCGTTCATTCACCAAAGCAGTGGAATACAGTTCAATTATATTAAAAATTCATTGAGGTAGTAGTAATTTGAGATTTACTGTGCAAGCAGAGGAAGCCACTTATTTGAAATGCCATATTTCAGATTCAGTAACAGAGGCACATATGGGGTCAATTAAAATTTAGTCTGCCTCCCACCACTTGGGCTACTTTTTGGTATATACCTCAGAAATGACACTTCAAGTCACTTCTCGATGCCTGTGGCCACTGATCACCCAATATTGGAAGCAAGAGAGACCAGAGGCCAGCCAGTGTAGTTAGGATCTAACAGGAATCCTTTGGAATCATAACTAGCAAGTGGCCATCCCAGTTTCCTTGAAGAAAGAGCCTCACAAGATGACCCAACTACCTTTTTAAGAGTTCTAGTTGTTGAGAAGCATTTTCTTGATTCCAGCCAAAGCCTGACTCTCTCTACTTTTTACCTCTTGCTTTTCATTCCAAGATCAATGTCTGGATTCAACTTGATTCTTTCACTGATGGTACCCAGATCTACCTGATGTTTTATTTTTTTAAAAATGTGACACTATAAAACAGTTCAGAGCTAATCTGGCTCAACTCTCATTTTGTAGAGGTACAGATGATATTAGTCATTTTAATGAATAAAGATGTAATACAGAAGATATTGGACCCACATCCAGAAGGAATGGACAGTGGGTAGACTCTAGCCCTTAAGTCAGAAAGGTCTGAATTAAAATTCTATTTCAGATACTTATTAGCTGTTTGATCTTAAGAAAATCACTTAAATACTGTGAGCCTCAGTTTCCCTATCTATAAAATGAGGGATTTTGATTTGGTGGTTTCTAAGATTACTTTTACCACTAGATCTCTGAGTCTATGAAATCCAGATCTTGTCATTTTGCAGCTGTGTAACCCCAAAAGTATAATCTCTTTCTCTGTACCTTGGTTTCTTCACCTGTATAAGCCTCCTGCTAAACTGCCTTCAACTCCTTCCTTTTTCTTGCATTCAAGAGAATACTTGTAATACCCTGAAGCACATTTGCTCTGAGTTCCTTTAGTTTGGTGTGAAAATTTATTTCACTTTCTTTCACCAAATGATGCTCTGACTTTATAATTGATTCTGCCTCAGCTTACCAAATACTTATCTTGATACTGAAATAGCTCTTGAAACTGTTCCAAACTAATTGGAAGAGAACTGATAAGTGCAAATTCTTGACTAAATTCAACTGTTAGTCGATATCCAGTTTGTTATATTGTAAGCTCCTTCAAGGCAAGGACTGTGTTATTTTTTCATCTCTGTTCCCCAGTGCCTAACATGACATTCTGAATATTGTAGGGATTTAATAAACATTTATTACATTGACTTAAATGACCTCTTTTACTTACATATTATATAAATACCTATTTTTTACATAATGCCTTAGAAGATTGAGAGTAGTCTCAGAATCAGGAAAACTTGAGTTTAGGTCATCACATACTAGTTGTGTGACCCTGGGCAAGTCAGTTAATTTCTAGGCAGCTGTCTATGATTCTAAGTTGCAGGAATGGTGCTAACTTGTACCAGTATGTGAAGATTCCCCATTTGAGCATTCCTTATGTCAATAAAATCAAAGGTTCAGTCTTTAATCCCATTCATATACATAGGAGGTAGTGTGTCTGGATATAAAAGTTACTAAAATGACCTGGATTTAAGTTCCATCTTTGATACATACTGGTTGTGATCTTGGACTAGCTATTGAAATTTTTAGTGCTCTAAAACTGTAAGACTTTCTATAAGACTCTAAGTCAGAGAAGACTTATCTTCATTCTTAGAGGAGGTTTTTCACCAAAAGCTCACATGCCAATTACATTTGGTTTAAAAATTATATATGTATATATGTTTGCATATTTATATTAATAAGAAATTATAAAACATTTCTAATTCAAACAGTTCCAATCAAACAAAAGAGGAAAGATAGCACTGCTCATGATTCTCAAGTGCTTACTGTTTTCTGTGGTGCCCTATTTTAGCTAGCTATCCTCCTATTCTTTACCTCTCATTCTTTGTCCTTCTACTACCTCTCCACTCCCCCCCCCCATCTTTACTCTCTTGGCCTAGTTCTTTCCTTCTTTCTTTTTCTTTTCTTTTTTCCTGAGGTAATTGGGGTTAAGTGACTTGCCCAGAGTCACACAGCTAGGAGGTATTAAGTGTCTGAGACCAGACTTGAACTCAGGTACTCCTGACTTCAGGGGTGGTGCTCTATTCACTGCACCATCTAGCTGCCCCTCCTGGCCAAGTTCTTTGAAAGTTGTTCCCAACAGGCTTCTTTGTAGTGGCCAGAAACTGGAAACTAAGTGGATGCCCATCAATTGGAGAATGGTTGGGTAAATTATGGTATATGAATGTTATGGAATATTATTGTTCTGTAAGAAATGACCAACAGGATAATTTCAGAAAGGTCTGGAGAGACTTACATGAACTGATGCTGAGTGAAATGAGCAGGACCAGGAGATCATTATATACTTCAACAACAATACTATATGATGATCAATTCTGATGGACAATGAGATGAACCAAATCAGTTCCAATAGAGCAGTAATGAACTGAACCAGCTACACCAAGTGAAAGAACTCTGGGAGTTGACTATGAACCACTACATAGAATTCCTAATCCCTACATTTTTGTCACCTACATTTTTGACTTCCTTCACAGGCAAATTGTACACTGTTTCAAAGTCCAATTCTTTTTTTTACAGCAAAATAACTGTTTGGACGTATATACATATATTGTATTTAACTTATACTTTCACATATTTAACATGTATTGGTTAACCTGCCATCTGGGGGAAGGGGTGGGGAGAAGAAAGGGAAAAGTTGGAACAAAAGGTTTTGCAGTTGTCAATGCTGGAAAATTACCTATGCATAAATTTCTTGTTAAAAAAAAAAGAAAGTTGCTCCCAAGTCACATGAGTTACCTGTTTCATCTACTACCTATTGTTTCCTTTATTTTTTCTTCCTTTTCCTATTCTTGTATTTACTTTTTCTGCCTTGTCCTGATCCCCAGTTCCTATGACTGATTATCCCAACTTGACTTTCATCACTTTTTCTCTCTACATTCCGGCCATCTATCCTTGATTTGATATATGCCTTTCTTTTCCTTTATCTACTTTTTTCCTGCTGTCTACCTTTTCTATCCTTCATCTCTGAACCTAGTTTCCACTCATGCAATATTCTCTTTTTTTCTTTCTACTTAATACCCCCTAGTTCATCTTTTCTGTACAAAGAGAAATTCTTTTTTGGTGATGACCTGTGTGCATGGTCTTTCCCAGTGACAGAAATGATGGGGATGGTGAATGATAGGAAAGAATGTTGTAATGAATTCAACCAACCCTGTTTCTATTCTCTTATTTTTGCTAATAGAAAATGTCAGATTGATTTGTATTTAATCAACCAAAGAGGGTATAATATATATTTATATTTTGGTCACTAGATGGCACTCTGGCTATCTATTGAGTAGTCTTCACCAATTCCTCACTACTTTTGCCTTTTTCAGAGTCTGCTAGAGATTAAATTGTCCTAGGTTCCAGGAAATTTTAGTGGCATGAATGAATGATTTGTTAATCATTTAAAATGTGCAAAATTGTGTGCCAGACAGACCCTGCTCTCAAGGAGTTCACATTCTAATGGAGGGGATAACTGATATGGAAGGTTTCACCAGCAAATCAGAGGCAAAGGTCCTATCCCCCAGGAAAGAACAGCTAAGCAGATGGTAACCATAGCTTCTTTAATATTATTTAACTGGATAAAATCATATCTGTTTCTTTGTCCCCAAACACTTTGGGATAAGAACTTTTCTTTCTGTGTCTTCAATAGATGTGGTTGTAGCACCTGTATGAGCTGTTTTTAAGCTGCATCTCTACAGAGACTGCTTCCCAGGATGAAGATTGAGGGCAATGAGTTAAAATATGATAAATTATACGATCTGTGATGTGATGTATTATATATGATATAGCATGTAATATGACAATATGGAATGTCATATAAAATAGTATATCTGATATGTGATATGATATAATATATTTTGTTATGCCATAATATATCAAGATATGATTTAGAATATATATCAAAGAAACAAAAATACAAGTTTACTTTCTTCTCCACTTATTGAAACTCAATTGGCAAAGAGTGAATTCATTTGCTCAATTATGACCCCAAACCCTACAGGATTCAATAATTTACTATTAATGGCTTTTTGATTGATAAAGAAGAACCAAATAGCCTAGGAAATTCAAGTAAACAGTGATATGAGGCTTTTAAATAGTGATATTCAGGAATATAGCATCATAGAAGTAATTGCTTTTTTCTTCTACTCTTCTTCTCAATTAGTCTGGAAATTAGATGGAAAAGGATCAGACAGGAAGCTATAGAATGGACTTCCTCAGCAAGCTCTAAAGAAACAGGGGAGAATGAAGTTGTCTAGTCAAGTCAATATGTATTTATTAAATACTTATTATGTATTAGGCATTATGCAAAGTGCTGGGTATATAAGCAAAAGGGAAAATGGTAGTCCCTTTGTTTAAGGAGTTTATATCCAATTGGAAGTGTGAGGGGATGTTAATGTGTTCATTAAAGGAAATATAAAGCTAGGAGAGGGGGTAGAGAAAGAATAGGAGATAGCTGGTATGGGCAGTTCCTCAAATCTCAAATTGGAAGTTCCAGGAGAAATTTACCCATGGTGGTAGTTGGCCAAAGGGGCAGAGAAAACTTACAGTGTAAAAGACAGCTAAAGGATGCTGACAAAGTCCAAAGAATCAGGAGAGAAGCCAGGACAGGAGCGGGGCTGAAATTCCATTTGCTTCCACAGTGATGGCAGTTGCTAAATTTACTCTTATCTGATATGTATTTAAAATTAACATTCTTCCTATTTCTGTTTCCTATGGTCTGCTTTGAGTTCATGAATATCTTCATAGTGTGATTTCACACTTCACTGTCTATTTTCACTTGAGGGCATGATAGTGACCCAAAGGACCCTCTCCCTGTTTCCAAACTGTTGACATGACCAAGCCCTACATTAAATTCAGAAGTCAACTTTTCTATCATTCTTCTTTATCCTGATCTGTGAAAACAAACCTGGTAGGAAATATTTCCAAGAGAAAAGGAAATAGGAACATACAGACTCTGGGAAATTGATACTGCACAGATACAGAATTTCTGGATATGTGTTCCTAGCTTACTCCCCAACCTCTTGTACCTTAACATGGTCATTCCTAATAGGTCTTGGACAGCTGGATTACATCACTTATTTGTCACATCTTATCCTTTGTGCCTTCCACTTTTCACCCTAATTAGATTGCATGTTCCTTAAGGAACTCTTTGGAATCCTCATAGCACCTAGCAGAACTGTTGTTTTTTTTTAAGACAAGCAATATGAGCAATTCTGTATTCCTGGGGAAAAAAAAACAAAACTGGACTAAACAACAGAGAAAGTACTATATGTAAAAAAGCAGCAACTATAACCTAGTGTGAGTTATTGGTTCCTTAACAATATTAAATATTTGTATTATCTTTATTGCTAGAATAAATTTTGATGGCAATTTTACTTTCTTCATTCATTTTGGAGGTCAGATTTACCTTTGTATAGTATAGATATACACTTAATCACCCCTTGCTTAATGAGAATACTTCTTCCCTACCTTCTTTACAACTTTCTTTAATTGTGTTCTTTCCCCATTAGAATGTAAGCAAGCTCCTTCAAGGCTGAGATTGCCTTACGTTTTGCTTGTATTTATATTCCTAGAATTTAGCAGCCTGGTGGTCTGATGCTGTAAAAAAGTGCTTAATAAATGCTTGTTGACTAGTTGACTGCTAAAGGACATAACAACTATTTTCAAATATTTGAAGGCAAATAGACTTTTCTATTTGACCTCCAAGCACAAAACTAGTAATAATGCATAGAAATTGTTGGAAGAAGATTTAGACTTAGTCAAAGGAATGGCTAATTTCCCAAGTATTAGCATTGTTTAGAATTAATATATACTACTTCCTAACATAGTAAACACATGGACATTTTCAAGCCAAGGCTGGATGGCTGTTTATTCAGAATGTTATTAGGACATTCCTTTTCAGGGAAAGGATACACTTGATAGCCTTTGAGTCTTTTGATAACCCTGAGAGTCCATTATTCTGTGATTGATTAACTCTTAATTGTATTTCCTTCTTATACAAATACTCTACAGTGTTTCTTTGTGGTCCCTTTAGCAACTCTTTTTCTTCCTGTCACTGACCTTTCCCCACTCAACTTGAGCATGAAGGTTTGGCCTGGTGTTTATTGTAGATTCATATAGGCATAATCTATATACCCATGCATTATATTTTTTAGACAGAGACAAAATATGTAATTGTATTGTATACATGGTAGTCATTTGGTTACTGCTTCATCAATTAAAAGCCCATCCTTAATATTATCTACATTGGTTCATGATTATTAGAGTATAAATTACCAAATTTTAGTCAGTGGGGCTGTTGGATTAGCTTTCTTGGAGAAGAATGTGCAAATGAAAACACATTAATACATATTCTTGGTGACAACATAATGAAAAAGGCAGATCGTTTCACCTATCTTGAACTATAGATATTGTCATGGATAAGAAGAGCTCCTGGACTCTGCTTAGTTGAACTCAAAGGACCAAAAATAGCATTAGAACTAGGAGAGACCTTAGGAAGAATTAAATTCAAATCTCTTATTTTAGAAAGGGAAATTTAGGTCTAGAAGAAAAGATGACCTGCCATGGATAGTCAGTAGGGTGGACCTATGAAAGTATTAGTTATATTCAATTTTTCTTCTTGAGAAGTAGAGGGTATACTTTCTTTTTGCATCTTCTCTTGTTTTTTTATGATTCTGCATGGTTCCTTTATATATGTGACTTTGACCTTGATTAGACATAATATTATTTATAAATATTATCAATAAATATTTATTGTATTATCTAACTATAAATAATTATCTTTCATTATAAATAATCAGGCCTGAACTCAGTGGTTTGCAAAGAGCAAGTGCTCCATAATTGTGTTGAATGAATGAATAGCTAACATTATAGAATCAGTGCCAGGGCCAAGGGGAATAGCACACTGAATGTAATAACTCTTCCTTAAGGGACCTTTTGTTTTGTAAATATGGATGTAGTGGACTAGATTTAATCCTGGGGGAAGCAGTAAGCTTCTTTTTCTTATGCCCTTTGGTTTGTCACATGATCCATCTCATCATTCCATGGAAAAATTGCTTACGTCATAGATTTTTGGCTTATTTCTAGAGTTTCTCCAAAATGGGAAAAGTAAAAAAGCACTTTATAAATAATATGAATCAGGTCTGGATCAGGTGTTTATCTCCTGTATACAAAAGAAATGCTAGAAGATAAACACAACTCATCTAGAACATTGAAAGAATATCTTAAAATAACTTATAACAACTATTACATTCTTTATCAGGTTGATACTGAAACTATATTCATATATATAATAGTTTATGGGATTGCTAATTAGTCATTTTATATTCCACTCTGAAGCTACATTGTCATCTATGTGGTCTGACAAGAAAGGCCATAAGACTGAACATTTTTTGTTGGTGGTTGTCTTTTTATAATGGAGAAGCTTCCACTTCTCCCTGTCAATTCTACTCCATGGATCCAATAGACTTTTAGATTTGCAAAATCATCCCCAACACTTGGTATATTCATCTCAAAGTTCAATCAAGTAAACATGCAAGAAAACATGAAATAGAAAAAGTAGCCAGAACCCATGCCCAAGCTCAAGCTCTTCTAGGGGAGCATTTATGTGGATGAAGAAAAGGAAAGAGTAATTTCTTATCCTTTCATTGATCCAAAGCAATAAAGGTAGTGGCAGATAGCTCTCTCTTTTGAGTCCACTGATTTGTCAGTTCCATTAGCTCAGTACTCAAAAGGAGATCATGCTATCATTTTACAATGCCTGTGCTCTTTGGTGCTGAGTTAAAAAAAAAAGTAATTTAAGTTCTGAGTCAGCCCCCAGCAGAAAGAAAAATTCTGAGAATGGTCCCTGGGATGAGCCACATTATAAATGAGGGGAATTTTCTGTTCAGATTAAGTTCTTTTAAACTTCAAAATCAGAATGAAATTTTCAGATTTTAGGTGATTTGGGGAGGGGAGGGAGAGACTCTAGACTATTCAATGAATATTACTTTATTGGTCCCTTATATAACATGATATCAAGATTCACATTTAATTTTTTAATATTCATTGTGTCTTTCTCATCTTTAAAGTTGAGAAGAACATTTTCCAGTTTCCAATACTAAATACCTAGATTTCCCATAGATTTTACTAGGAGTGACAAAGTAGAAAGTGTTGAATGGCAGATAGATGTAACACAGAATAATAAAGGACCATAGATTTAGAGCTAGAAAACTAGCTAGATGCCATTGAGTCCAATCTTCATTTTACAGATGAGGAAATTGAGGCTGAGAAAGATTAAGAGACATATAGTATCTCACACATGGGAAATATATGAAACGAGATTTAAACCCAAGTGTACTTGATTGTAAGTCCAGCTTTCTATACACTTTACCATAACTTTCAACAAAAACATTAGGAACTCTATATAGACTTAAGAGAAATATAAAGCATTGCTAATAATTTTGGGATGATGAAAAGAAGGAAAATAAGAGAACACCTTTAAAGAAATTTTTTTGGTTTCTTTTATAGATGAATAAAATTCTAAAAACAAAAACTGATAAGGGCAAATAAGCTTCAATTTATATTTGTTTAAAAAATAACTCCCCCTCCCTCAAAGTTTCAAAAAATATTCAGTGATATGCTATGGCCTCTAGGATAAAATGGTACTGTGGTGTTTGAAGACTTTCACAATCCAAGAGATTTTTGAAGTCTTAGATCACCCTACTTTTCATAAACTATTGCTTCAACTTCCAACTGAGTTATCCTGGAATAGAATCTGTCATGTCACCTTCCAGTTCTGTGCTGTCTTCTGTAATTAGAATCCACTCTCTTATTGTCTTCATTGTCCTTCACCTCAGGTGTTTTTTGCTCCATGAAACATTCTTTGATTTCTTTAATTGTAAAAGCTTTCTTCCTGCCTCAAACATAGTGCGTTTACTTACATATTTTTTTATTACTGCAGTATAGTAGAATATTAGAATAGACAACAAAGATGGCTGATTTTGTTTGTTTGTTTTTATATCCAAGAATCCAAGTTATAAAGAAGGTATAGACTTTCATGGTTGAGGGAGTTCCCTATACTAACAAAATCATAGAGACACTTCTTATTCAGATCTTCAAGTGCTTAGCACATCCCCTTGCACTCAGTAAGTGCTTAATAGATGTTTGCCAGATTAAGGATGGAGACATAGAAATATAGCCTTTCACCTTTAATACATTAAGCAATCACCTTCTCACTGGAGACTCTATTTCATTGGGCACTAATTCTCTCAAATCATTTCAGTGTTTCCATCACAATTTATTATCCAGAAAATAGCTTAACCTTTTTAAATGACCCAAAATAATGTGATTCTTCTTTTCTCCACAGACATAATGAGAGCTGAGCAGTTGTGCTTGGAAAGCAGAAGGGCCCCTGTTTCTCATTACCCTATGCATGCAGATTTGGGATTTTACAGTAAAGCAATTTGTCTTTGATCTGGTTTTATGATATAATCAGAGTTGTCACATTGAAGTAAATACTAACACATTGTCTTTTTCCCCACACTCTGAACACAATGTTTAAAAGCAAAGATGTGCCTTAGTCTACATTTATCCAATTGAATCCAGTGCATTTATTATATTGGCTATTATCATGGTTGGAATTTGATAACACCACTAGCAGAGTTGGTAGCTGAAAATAATAGTAGCATCTATCAAGAGAAGCCCTTAGTCAATTAAATTTCATGGGGAAAATATTTCAAATTGAAGACCAGTCTAAAAAAACCCTCCAACAGGTTTAAATAGATGGGAATTCAATAAGGATTTATTAAGATCTTAACTGTTCCAGGCATACTGTTTGGGGTGTGTGTGTGTGTGTGTGTGTGTGTGTGTGTGTGTGTGTGTGTGTATAAATATGTATGTAAAAATGTAAAACAATTCCTGCTCTTGAGGAACTTATCCTTGGGAGAAGTCTGGAGAGGCAGACAGAAAGAGAAAGAAACAGAGAAGTATGTCAAAGTAATGTGATGTAGCTCATGGAATATTTACTATTTGCATAACTATCAATTCACAAAATAACTTTTCAAAGTTATTGAAACAAAGTTAATGAAAAGTATATTAAAATATAAAAGAAAATCAAGACCTAAGGATAAAAAAGACAGAACTTTAAAATAGTTCTCGTCTACAAGGAGAGAAGTCATTGAAACATGATTCTATCCAGTTTCTTATCTCTAGGAAAGCTGACATTGGAAACCATCTCAGAATAATTTATGCCATCCCTATTTCCTAATAATCTATAGAGGATAGGCAACAGACAATCATTTTAATAAACATTCCTTTCCTCAAGCCAGTTATATGTATATATATATATATTAGCCAGTGAAGAAAAGTAGAAATAATTTATCCCAAATATGGGGATTTATTCCTTTATTTTTTTCCTCAACTTTTATGTTCAGGAAAGGATCATCACAGCTTAGGCTTTTATCGTTCACCTAAATCATTTCTCTCTGCAGGACATATTCTGGGCTTTTTGGTTAACATCAAGTTGTGGGGAAATTGCTTAGATTATGTAAACATGTTTGAAATTTTTTTTTAAATGTGAATTTGGAATCAATGTTTCAATGGTCTCAGATTTTTAAACACTAAACCTCTAAAATATCTACACAAAATTACAATTCCTTTTTCCAGGTCTTGATAGATTGGCAGAAGTATGACATCTGAACAGAATGATTTTCTTTTCTTTTGGAAGCCAGAACTGTTAAATTGTTAAAGTTAAATAATTGACTAAATCTATTTACTCTATTTCCACTAAAAAGTGGTAGATTTAATTTTGTTAAACTGGCAATTTTTCTTTCCTTCCCTGGGTTCCAATATATGTAGTTAGTGGTTGGTCCTGATTAACTAAATTTAATTCAACAAATTAAGAGCTTATTGGATGTAGTCACTGTGCTAAGATTGAACAATTTAAAAATCAAAGAAAAAAATTTTGCCCTTGAGAAGTGTATTCCACTTGAGGGTCTGCTTGTGTGGAAAAAAAAACTAATTAGACTAAATAGTGAATGTGTATGTAAGCTTAAGTATAACCTTAGGGAATAGCTATAGGAAATTACTAAAGAATATCTTTTGGCTAAAAATGTTTCTATCTTAAGAAGGAAGGAAGGAAGGAAGGAAGGAAGGAAGGAAGGAAGGAAGGAAGGAAGGAAGGAAGGAAGGAAGGAAG